>NW_028324309.1:9750000-9907500 GCF_058129835.1 Hydra viridissima
ACTAATGAATAAAAACAAGCCACTAACCTTCGGCGTCCCGGAACGTTATTCCCGAAATCAACCGGGAATCACGTTATCCCGGGGTCACTACTATAAAACTCATTCCGATCGGAATTCACGACCATTTCATCTGAAACCCGCTGAAATGAGCGGATTGTTACTATAAACATATTTTTTCGGAATTTCCGCTAATTTCAGCGTAAAAACCCAATTAAAGTTTACGCGATCTCTGTGTAGCGGAAATCGTAAATCCGATAATTTGAGCTGGCTTTTTTTTTTTAACAGTTTCTTGTTTTGAAAACAAAAACAAAAATCAAACTCAATCTCTAACATTTCTCATTGACAAAATTAGAATAATAAGTTCCACATTTCATTTTTCACTGTCTACCTCGACAACAGATAATCAACAGTGGGTAAGAAATTAAAAATATGAATTTGGGCACGAATAAATTTCTTACTTTTTTCAGACCAAACTCTATTTTCATATGAATTTCTCCACAAATATCAAATACCAAGTTAATCATTAAATATTATTCGCAAAAATAGAGACTATTGAGGTTAGTGTCACTAATAATGAAAGAAACTGCTTTGCCAATTACAAATACTTTTATCTAGATTTCTTAATATTGCAGTAGAACACACTGAATTTGAATATAAAAACTCAGAATTTAATTCTAGAATAGTTGTCTATATTCTATAGAACTATTTGAGTCTAATGTCAAAAACAATCTCATCCAGTGGTATTAGCTTTTGACTCCCCATACTACTTTTGTTAGAATCTGTCACCTTCTTTGTAGTCACTTGTTTGATGTTGTCCCAGAAGTCCTACATAGTTAAATAATACTATTTAAGTTTGTAACATTTTACAACATTGATTACATCCTATACTATGATATTGCATTGTTGCAGTATTTTGCACCGTCTAGGAACCATATACACCTTGGGCAATAGGTCACTTTTACTACATTAAAATATTGTCAGGTAACTAAAACTGATGCCTGGCAATTTTTATTTTAGTAAAAATGACACAAAATTTCCAACTTACAAAATGTGTAAATGGCATCTAGGGGTCAACATAGACAGGTGATACTAAAGCAATACTTTTTATAAAGTAAGATTATCAAGGATATGATAACCACTGACTTTCTCTCTCCTACAAAACTTACACTAAATGATTAAAGAGAACTAAACTTTTCATGAGACAACAAATAAATTTGTTCGATTGGTCAGAGCAAGCTTGATTATTACTTTAATTTCTCCTAAAAAAAAATTTTAATAAATGGAATCGAATTGTTCAATTTTAGTTTGCTAGAACAACTTTTAGGATGTTTTTTGATGCTTATAAAAGGTATTTATTGTTATTTATAGAGTAGTAGAAGTGGCGAAGGCTTCCTTTTAAGGGTTTATAATAGGTTGCATTCAGGACCAATACATTTTGTCTGGTCAAAATGGATCCTGCTTCTAACAAACCAAACTAACATCTAATGTGAATAAAACTTGGTAATCTAATTTTAAACTAGGTTTAGAATACTTTGGGAAATGTAAGAAATTATTACATGCCTTAGGTAGTAGATGTTTGGAATGGGGAGTCCATTTGCAACTGCTTTAGAATAGATAGCCTCAGATGCCCAGGTTTTTTTCAAGATTGGTAACCTTTGGTGTTTTTGAGCCATCTGTGACTTTTCACCAAATCTTCTCATTAAAACATCTTTGAATTGTTTAATCCAGTCTGCCAAATTTTTGTGACAAACTCAATGACACTCGAGCTATGTAGGCATCTTTTTTCTGTCCCCTTGGATAAGAAACATTAAAGCACATTAAATATGAACTATGTGTGAGAATAGTATTATGTATAGGGTCAACATAAACAGGCAACAATAACAATAAAGAACAACTTTGAAGTAATGTGATGAAAATTATTTAACATGACATAATAATTTCACTACTTTAAAATTACTGTTTAATTGTGGCTGTGTGTCTGTCTTTGTTATGCCTTAGAAATTTTTTTTTTTTTATTGGAAGTTCTATGACATATAATTATTGCCTTTGTGGTATGTCTATAACATAGGAAAATTACAGTGAAAAAATTACTTATAACTATTTAATGGTTTTAATCGTTTAATAAAACATTGATTAGCTGGCCTTGTAAATTGATAAAGAACGTCTTAAAAATCCTAAAACATATGAACGTAGGACTGTGGTAGTTGCACAGAAAGATTTATAATTGGAAATAAGTATAATGTATATTTAAGATAAGGATATTGGGTTTACTTACATTTCTTTTTTGAAATTTGTTTTTCTTGTAGCATTTAGTTGAAAGTTTGCACAACTATCTATAACATAAACAGAACAAAATGGAAAAAAACAATGGATTAACTAGATAATATCTTTTTGGTTTTCATGAACCTGCTAATATTTTCGTCGGAAAGTTTTTACGATACGAAAAAAAATGTTTATAGTAGAGGCAATTAGGGATTATCGGGTTTACGCCAATTTTGTCGAATCCGATGAAATTCATCGGGTTTACGATTTTTTAAGTTCCGATCGGAATGAGTTTTATAGTAGTGACCCCCGGTAGGAATGTAACAGTAAAAATGAATTGGGACAAAAACTTTAAAATTGCAGTAACGTCTTGGTTCAATCGCGACGAAGTTTGTGCGGTAACGGTTGAAACCGCACATTTCGGTTCATTTCCCGATTGGGAAACCGCACCAACCAAGATTAAACCGCACCAGTTTTTTTTGTTTAATGACATAACGTGACATTCCGTTACGTTACCGCACTTTTACAAAAATGTTATTTAATAAATTTTTTAAATGAAAAATTTTTAACACAAAATGCGCGTCAAAGGCAATTGTTATTTAACAAATTATGCTTTAAAACGAATGTAGATAACGCACCCCTTTACATAGCGCTTTATCTAACTTTGGTTCATATCATAACCTTTAAAGAAGTTAAAGAGGTAACAATCCAATAAATTTTGTTAAAATTTAAAAACCAAGCTTGAAATTTCAAAATAAGAACAATTCTTCGAAAAGTTAAAATTTCAAATTTTTGTCTTTATATTAAGGTAAGTTTTAAAAGTTTTTATATAAAAAAAGCATTAAATAGGTAAAATATAACATGCCTAGATACATTTGAAGACCACACTGGAAAAACGATCAAGCTACATTTTTATTGTTTTGAGTAAATTAGATTTTAAACTTCAAAACACTATAGCTCACACCATAGCTCACTTATTTGTTAAGTTAAATATCTGTGTAATTTGATCGGTTTTCTATTTATAAAGTCAATTAATATATAATTAAACTGCAGCCGAATATAACAGGGGGAAAAACCAAAAAAAAGTAAAAATGTAGCTTGATCGTTTTTCCAGTGTGGTCCTCATTTGTTAGTATCTCTGTGTTTAATAATACGTTTAACACTTTAAAAACTTATTTAAATACGAAAGGTTATAATACTGCTAAAATATGATTAGTCATTGCCATTTTGTATTTTGTCTTAAAGTATTAAGACGAACTTATTAACGCTAAGTCATTTCAAGTAGATTGATTGAAAGCCCATTTGTAACGAACTTTTGGACAAACTTTTTTGTACCAACTTTTTTTGGGAAAAGGCATTTCCAATTTATACCTCCCAGGGATTTCTTTGAGGATAGTCGTGTTTCATTAAGCTCCTGAAATTTTTTTTTATTTTCAAGGATAAGTATTGACAAAACCATTGAAGTAACATCTGTAATCAAGTCAAATCAGCTTTGAATTCATCCAAGTCCAGTAATCAATCAAGCCAGCTTAGAACTTCATTTTGCCAAGGGCACGAGGCGTTATCTGGAAGTTCTTTGAGGAAGTGAAGGTCAAAGCTACTGAAGCTGGGCAAAAAGACACTGTACGTGCGAAGTGTGAGAATTATACCACGGATTTTGCATACAATGGTGGCGATACCAGTGGAATGCAAAAGCACCTTTGCTCTGACCACCCACAGTTATTTACAGAACTAGAAAAAGAACGAGCCACTTTCAAGAGGACAGTAGACTCAGCTTTGTCAGAACTTGAACATGTTTATGACGAACAATACCCATATGAAGACAAACAAGGTGATCGTTGAATCAAGAAACCCAAGCTAGTACACAAAGCTGTTAGTATTTTACTTTATTATAGTGATAAATAAATATTTTTGTGTTTTTTTATTATAACCTCAGACCCCTATTCCCTAATACTTCCCTTTTCCTATAACACCAAATATAGGCAAATACATTTTTTATTTTTATAGCCCACCTTTTTCCTGCATCAATATACCCCTGGCGTACAACGCCATTTTTTAATTTTTACTATTCCCACCTGTTTACTTTAGAGTCTTTAGACCCATTAATTAGTAATTAATACTAATTATACCCTCTACTTACCTACTACCTGTTGTCCCGGAACATAACGGTTTGTCACGTTATTCTTGGTAAGTTATAAACCAAGAATCACGGTAAATCCCGAAACGTCACAGTTTGTCACGTTATTCTTGGTTCGTCTTGGTTCATAACCGCACCAAACGTTTCAATCAGGACAATTTTTTTAAAAGTGCGGTAACGTCTTGGTTCAACCGGAACAAAAGTTGCTGTCACATAACGTTATTTTTTTGAAGCGGGACGCTGAAGCTTGCACGCCATGATGAGCAATGATTCTACAAACTAAAATTCTTCAGTATGGTTTTGTGGACCAACCTTGTGTCTCATTACTCATTAATATTTCAACCTTCTACTCGTTCGGTTTCAGTCGAAAAAACTTTTACCGCAATAAATTTTGACCAAGAGATACTCTTTTAAGTGTAGATAAATCGTTTTTAATTTAGTGTAGGATGATGATGATTTTCTAATTATATTGATATTTTATTTTTTGGGGGGCATAATCGGTTTTTTAATCCGTAATTTTAGCAGTTGTAGTAACCTTAATTAAAATCACGTTACATGTTGGTTCGGGTTATTATTCTGAAATCATTCTTTAAGTGAACTTCCAATATTAAAATGTCTAAAAATTCTTCTTCTTTTTATTTAATCATATTACATACCGATCGTTTAAATATATTAAATTTATGACCATTAAAAGTTTTTTTTTCGAACCGGAATTCCGGTACTTTCGATTTCGGCTAAAGTTTTGATTTACGATCGTTCGTTATTTGTGAACAATGTGTCACATATTTCTCGAAAGATTTTTTTTAACCTCTTTAATTTAGTGCTAGTTGCCATAGTTAAATTTTGTAACATCTATTTCTACTAATTAATGAATGGTGAATTGATTATTAAAAATGCATCAAAAGAAGCTCACTTAAAAACTTTTGAAATTCTTTGTAAACGAATAAAATCTTCTATGAGAACGGTTGGAAAGAAATGTTTAATGAAGACTCGTGGGATATGTTTGTCACTTGCGACAAAATCGATGAGTTTGGTAAAGTTTTCACCAAATTTTTTCTTGTTTGCCATAAACAACTAAATACATTTAACATCAAATAAAATTTACATTTTCCCATTAGATTCAACAACTTTTTTTTACTTCATTAATTTATAAAATTTAGTTTCACAAATTATAAATATACGAAAACCGTTTATTTTTACAAACAGCGTTTACAAAAATAAACGGTCTTTCATCAGAAATCAATTTACTTACAGAACACCCTACATTGGTTAACTTTCAAACATCAGTTCAAGAGCAAGATTCTCTTGTTAATGAAAAAGAATATTACATCGCAACGCTAAACAGTATAAAGTCTGTTAAGCCGTCAGAGAAAGGTGACGTATCAAAAATAAGTTGCCAGTACTTAGAAAACAAAACTTCTTTGTGTAATAATAAAGAGAAAAAGTTCGTTTGCAACATATGTGCAAAAACTTACAAACGAAAATCTAGTTTAGCTACACACTTAGTAACTCATACAGACATCAAACCGTTTAAATGTTTACAGTGTAACAAAGAATTTTTGAGAAACTCTGATCTTAGAAAGCATGCTGTCATGCATACGGGAGATAAGCCGTATGCATGTAAAGTCTGTCGTAAACAGTTTAGCCAATCATCAAACATGTTGACTCACTTAAGAAGACACTCTGGAGTAAGACCATTTTCATGTCCAGTTTGCGGAAAAAAGTTTTTTCGAAAAGTTGACGTTTCTCGACATTCGAAAAGACACAAAAACGTATTTGAGTAAACTAGATTGCGTCTAAAACGTGATTCATAATCGACTGCGTATTTTCTTTCATCAAGAAAAGGGCTACAGTATTTTAAAGAAAACTTCATTCCAATTTCAGTTTATAAGGAGATGTACAAATTACAAGAAAAGTATTTTTTTAAAACTATTTTATTGCAACAAGTGCGTGAGTTATTTTGGAAGTTACTTCTATAACGTTTGTTAAAATATTGACTTTAAATTTAAACTTTCTATTGTCAAAGCAGCACCTGCTTTACGTATGATTTAACAGATACTGTAAAAAAAATTCTTTATAAAGAAGCTTTTATTAAACGGTTTTTTTTTTGTTTTTTTTTTTATAAAAAAAGCTACTAAATTATACCACACTTATTTTACACATTTTTTACGAAAGAATGAATAATTCAGGATAAACTAGGATAAATATGAGTAAAAACAATAATGGCCTTTTTTTTTACCCATCTTGATCGTTTAGATTTTAAAATGATAAATCGATTAACTTTCATTTAAAAGTAACGAGAAAGACAGTTTGAGTTATTGTTCAAAAAAGGGCACCCCCCGAATTAATAATTCGATTTACGTAATTGACTTCAAAATTTTTATGGAAACTTCAAAACTTTTTAGCCGGAAATTGGAAAGTTTTTTAGCATTTAGTTTATGTTTTGAGTATTAGAAAAAAAGTTTTTTTTTTTAAGTGTACAAATAACATCAATGAAATCAGTTTGTAATAAATTAAAAAAAAAGTTCATAAAAATTTTCTTTAGTAATGTTGCCAGATTGATTACTATATAGTAGGAAATGCAGTTGTGTCGAATGCAAATGAAGTTAATTGCAGTTAGATACCTAAGAAACATGAGTCTTGTTCTTCTCATGAAATCTGTCATAATGACAGAAGAAAAATGTTGTTTATAAGTAGAAAAATGTTTTTTGTAAGTAAAAAACCTAAATTTTAAAGTATATAAGTTACTCTTGGTGTTATGCGTTGCTTCTTTTACTGTAGTATTGGGTGCTTTAAAAGAGTAGCATCTTTCTGCAACCAGTATATTTTCATGAAAATTTTACAAACAAATATGCCCTTTGTAGTTAAGCAAATAAAATTGCACTGATCTCCTGACTTTTGGTGAAAAACCATTTTTGACAATTGCCTTACTATTAAAGCACTAGTAGTTATAACTCAAATATTTTCGTTAATTTTCCTATAATTCTTTGAAAACATGAACCCAACTTATCTTTAAGAGAACATAAAAATTTTGGTTGAATTCAAAGAGAGAAAGGACAGCTACATACGAGAACGGTTTTCATTCGTTTTTTACATCTTGAGACTTATTTGCAAAACACTAACTTGGTTTAAGAAAATTAATATCATAGCGATTTTAAACGTTTTGACCGTGTTTTAAACGAAAATTGTTTCTTAACATTTTATTACATTTTTTAAACTGCATTTGATGGTAATAGAAATTCTTTTAGTTACATTTATAATTTGCATAAGTCAGATACCCACTCACCTTACCAGACGCGCACTCCTCGTTGAGTTAAAAACATTTGTTTTTACATTTTTACATCTAAAAAAATTTAGCGGTTCTTATTTTAGGCTTTATTTAGCCAACAAAAAAATAGGTGTAACCTCGTAAAAAAACTTTGATTAAGTGGCTTGGTTTCAACAGAACCTGTTTTCAGCAGCCGAAACTCAAGCGCCGCAAATTTTGGGTGTTTTATAAAACATTAAGATACCTAAGCTTTCGATAGGATCTTTATTAGCTAATCTTCATCTGCAGATACTTCACCCGTAAAATCCTAAATGATGGAATCCAGCTGAATCAGTTGAAAAAACATCAATTAAAGCAGAATCAGCTCCTGGAGAATCGATCGAAGCAGAATCAAACCCGTTAGAATCTGAAATCAAGTCAATGCCAGCAGAATAAACTGAAACCGATTTAACTCCTTAACTAACTGCCTGGTTAATGCCAACAAAACAAGAAGCAGGTCAGTTCCAACAGTACTGAAACATAGTTAACTAAAGCATAATCGAATGAAAAAATTTTGATTTGTAAAAATAACAGTGTTACTAAGTTTATACCTTTGCAGAAAAAATAACATATATGTTTCTTTCTCTCGCTCTCTCTATACATGTTTCTTTCTCTCGCTCTTTCTATATATACTTCTTTCACTTACTCTCTCTATCTACTTTTCTTTGTCTCGCTCTCTTTGTATATGTTTCTTTCTCTATGTGTATATGATTTTTCATTTTATATTATGTCAAATTATATTGTAACAATTCAATTCTAATTCCTGCAAGAACATGCAACACTTTCGATTGCCTTGGTGTAGAGATGTAGGAACTGATATTCCTGGCGGAATATCAAAACTAAAACTCTTCCAAGGATCTTATTTCCCAGAGAAAATGGAATTACACAAGAAAACTTCCGACTCGATTTCCGAGTGATTTACACAAATCAATGTCAGTGGTAGAAAGGCTGCAGGAGAACGGTAAATTATACTTTGATGAAAGGCCATGTTAAATTTAATATTTAAGCGAATATTTATATTTTGTAGATATAAAACGTATGTTAAGTTGTTTCTCTTTATTTAAGAATTATATTTTACCGTTGCTGTAATTTATTTTTTACGTATTTTAATTTATCAACTTTAAAACAAAAACTAATTGCTCATACTTTAGGTCATCAGAATTATTGAGAAAAATGTAAATAAAAATTGATATGTAAAAATGTAAGGAAAGCATAACAAATATGTTCTAAGTACCTGAAAATGATTTTTAATAAGACAGCTCTTTAGGAACATTTCCAGAAATAAGATGATGATCTTATAAATTAAGATCAGTTGTCTTCCTTAGGATGCTCTTATTTTAAATGGCAATTTTAATTTATCAAGTTTTCTTATTAACTAGTTAAACTAAAGACTTTTATACCTCGATTTAAATTCATTTTCTACTATGTATTAGGTCTTAGTGGTTACTTTGGTGTACGATAAATCAAACAATTCCTTTCAAAAATCAAACGATACATTTGATAATTTTGAAAAAATTTGTATGACACGTGTGATAGTTTGTAAAAACACAACAGGCTACTCAATGGGGTTAATTTTCAAGTGGTATTGATGAAGAATCGTTTTCAGGCATTTAATTTACAAAGGTTGCAGTTATACAAACTTTTTTTTTCTTTTCTTCCAAATTTTATAATGATTCATGTGTAAAATTTCAATGTAACAAATTGTGATTAGAATTATGACGTGTTTTCTCCTGCTAAGCAACTTTTGCTTTAGAAATGTATTAAACAAAAATGAAATTACAAGTAAAAATACTCTAAGTTAAAATAAAGAATAAGAACTAAAAAACACAGAAAAAATTTTTAAAACAATTATTAGTTCAAGTTGCAAACAATTCAACCCATGAACAATCATTTTTAACAGCAAAAATACTAAAAACATAACTAGGTTCCACAATGAACGCATAAGGATTTAGTGTAAAGTATACCTTCACTTTATAAAGAAAAAAAAACATACCCTTTTTTTCTGGAAATTGAAAATTTTGTAGAAAAAACTTAGTACTTAAATTTTTATCCATTGAAAGTGAAAAATCATGAAGACTAAATTTAAACTTTGATAAAAAGTTGGAAATTGGTACCAATTTGTATTATTTTGAAATTTGTACCAATTTGTATTTTTTTTGAAATTTGATATTTCGATAGTGTCTACTACTATTATGATAAGTAGAGCTGCTAGCTTTCGCTTAAGCGATAAATACTTTTGACATGACTAAAGTTTTTCAAATTAAAAATTAATTTCATAAAGATAAAATGAAAGCAAAAAACCTTTTTCTGTTAAGAACAAAACAAAATCAAATATACTTTGATGCACAAAAAACTAAAGTCAGTTAGACGTTCAGTTTATCATGATGCGTCACGTGTTACAGCTCCAAGAAGTGCCTGATTTTTGGTCCTTAAAATAATAAGAATCAAGAATAGAATCAAAAATCAAGTTTTTTTATTTTTTACTTTATTTTTAATCTCAAATTTGTCTTAACTAAATGGTAAATTTATGCTTTGAATATTTTTCAAGTGGTTTTCATCTTTTTAGCCACTTTATTTTGTTTTGATAATGATAAATTTCAAATTTTTGATGAAAAAAAAAAAAGATTGCAATTTTTAAAGTATTTGAAATAATTTAAGAGAATAATGTTGTAAGTTATGTTTTTTTTTAGCTTGCCACCGATCAGCTGACAACCGAAACAATTTTCTACAATCGTTAAAAGAAATTGGCAGTTTTTTTTAGTCTACAAGCATACTACTAAAGAAATTAATGAAAATCATTTTAAGAAAAATAGTGGAATGTTTAGAAGTTTTAAAAAGTATATATAAAGTTGATTGTGAATTCAATTTTATTATAACAGAAATTCAAGTCTGAGAAGACAATATTCACATTGTAAATAATCAGATGTACAACTAACTATAAAAAAAATAGCTGACAAAAAGAATTTTAATTACATAAATTCTTAAAATCTTTAAAACTGCTATCTCACCCCTCTAAATAATTTTGCATTTTACACAACTCATGTAAAGATCTATTTTAAAGGTTTTTAAATTTTCGAAATACGTATTTACTAAAAAAGCTGAAGAAGTAGCGCCAACAAACGGGTCTAAATAAAAAAGTTGAAAATATTATCAAAATAAAAAATACTTAAGGCTAACTCATATTAAGCTTGATATTCACAAAAATTTAGCGATAAAATTTGTGGCTTACAGTTTCATAGAAATCAAGGAGGTTTAATACATGTATTAAACCTCCTTGATAGAAATGTTCCCTTGGCTTTTGTCGGCTTCCGTCATGAAGTCAAACACGTAATAAAGTTCGAAAAGTCAAAGTGGCTCATGCTTGTAACAACCAGATCTATTAATTGCCAGAAAAATTCTTAAAAACAAGCAAAATGCCTGAGCCTACTGAAGAGTAAGATATTTTGATACATCAATTAAAATTTATTCAAATTCTTGAAAATTATTTGGCAGGTTCATCCAGAATTAAATTTAACAAGATTTAACTAATCAAAACAATATTTTAAATCATGTCTAAACTGTTTATAAAAAGTTTTTATATGAAATAGAAATTTCACTCTATTGCCTCTAAAATTATATTCATAATAAAAATTTCACTCTATTGCCTCTAAAATTATATTCATAATAAAAATTTCACTCTATTGCCTCTAAAATTAAATGCCTCTAATATAATTCTGTTTTACATGAACTTTTAAATTAAAGCAAAAGAATTGTTTAAGGTCTCCCTCTTTGTATAGAGAAGTCTTTGATCTCCAACAATGGATTGTATTTAATGAATTAAAAGAAAAATTGATCATGTTTTTTTTCTTAAAAGAGTCACAATGTATCAAATAATTTCAATAATGCTATGTTTGACAGCTACATTTAATCTAACTAAATGTATATTGAGTCATTTTATTGATAATTTAATTGTTATAGTGTCAAGCCAACATGGGGAGATATGATGGAAGACCTTGATGGAAGTAAGTTACAGTTAGTACATAGTTTATATCTCTGTGTAAAAATATGTATGGTTAAATGTGTATTTTGATAAAAACTTACAAGTACCAATGCATGAACAAATGTGTTAACTTAAAATAATGATTTATAGAAAATATTATTGTGCAAATCAGTATAGTGGTTTTCTACTAATAGAATTATTTGCATTTTGATCCTTTCTTTAAACTTCATTATACATATTCAATGATAAAAATGTAAATTTAAGATATTTTAACTTAAATGTATCTTTATTAGGTTTTGAATGTTGTTCTCAATTAAATTTTATTTATTTACAGATGGACCTTTACCACCTCCCAGTCAAGAAATCAAAGGCAATATTAAGAAACTTATTGAGTATCGCTTTAATGAAGAGGGTAAAAGAGTCAAGGTAACAAATTTTGTGAAGACTGTTTTTATTTATTATTGTTAAAAACTTTTATTGAATGTTAATATTACATTAAGTTCATAATTTAAATTTCTTTTTCAGGGGGGGGGGGGGGTTCTATAGACTTAAAGTATTTTGAAAAATTATTACCTTTTCAGCAAGGTCAACTAATTATTTAATAAATTATACAGGTTACAAGAGTTTATAGTTTGGAGACTCTCAAGGTTTCAACATCTATAGCAAAGCGGAAGGTATCTTTTAAATACATCTTTAAAAATTAAACAATTTGTAAAACCAAGATAACTCTTACCATTACAAATAATTATAAAAACTTTTGTTGAAGCTAAAGATTAAAATCAGCTACTTAACTATGCTTGTATTTTGGAAAACTGAAAAATGACACATTTTTATTAGCAATTGCGCTTGTATTTATTAGTTTATGATTTTTAAAGTTCTCTGCAACTAAAGAATTTGTTTACTGTTTAGAATTTTTTCTAGATTTGATGGCTTTGTGTTATAAGATAAAAATTGTTTCTCCATAGAGTATTATATTCAGGAAATTGAAATTGAAAGGTTTCAAAATTTAAAAAATTAGATTTATAATATATTTTAATAATTGATATCTTTTAGATGGTAGGTTTAAGAGATGTAGTAATTTAGCCCAAAAAAATATAGATTATCTTTGATGCATTTTGTTACTTAACTCATTTTTGACCAAAATTGGAGTTACAATATTTTAACTCTAAGCTCCTCACTGCTTCAATTTAGAGGTTTTAGGTTGACCTAAATGGTACTCAAGATGTTTCAAAAGATATCAATACTTTGGGTGGGCATGAGATATATTCCATTGAAAAAAAAATAAAAAGCGTTTCTATTTTTGGATTTATACACTTTTTTAAATAATCGCTTTGCAAAAGAAATTTTAACTCAGTAGCGGATCATGCGTTTTTTGGTGTTTTAGATACCAAATTATAAACATAGAGTAAACTCGAAACATTTATATGTTTATACTAGTGTCAAAACAAGGAAGTTTTGTCAAAATATCAAAATATTTGGAGCCTGGGAACTAAAAAGCCCTTTAAATCTTGCCCCCTGCCCTAAAGTGGAGAGCAACAAGTTCATAATTTTTGTTATAAACTATTCTTAACTAAATTCATATTAATTTAAAAATTTCAAATTTTATGAAAAAATCTTTTATAGTTCAAGAATTATGTCAATCTTAAAATTGTAACCCCCTCAAATTGAGGGGGGTTAAAACTTTAAATGGCCATCATTTTTGAACGCTATAAAATTATTGCACAAAATTTAAAATTTTTTATAAATAATGACCTTAGTTAAGAATAGTAAAAATTTTTTTTTTCTTACTCGTTGCTCCCACGTTTGGGGCAAGGGGGGCAAAAAATTAGGGTTGTTACTGTTCCCAGGCTCCAATTAACCCAATAATATGCAAAACATCCTTATTTGACATAAACATAAACATATAAATGTTTGGATTTTATCTTATGTTTGGAAGTTAGCTTTCTCAGACAAAACAAAAACACAGAATCCATCCTCTGTCTCAACTATCTATAAACTAAGAATATCACTAGAATGAAACAACACTGAGACAAATACAAAGTATTAATTCTTTCAAACATTTTTTGTTCATGATTACTTCTTTATTTTACAATAATCCAATATTTAGTACTGTATATAAAATTATTCACATCCTCATACTAGAGTAGGTTACGGCCATTTTTTTGAAGCTTTTCTCCATGGCATTTGCTCAGCTCCGAAGCTGCAAATCTTTTCATTGTCTTGTTAATGTTTTTGTGCACAGCTTCACAGCTTTGCTCACTGAAAATACCCAAGGGTTTGTTTTTTCTTTCAAGAAACATGACGAGGTGTGACTGTATGATGTGAAATTTCCAACCTAGACAGATCTTGTGTGTCGTGTATTCTATCAGATACTTATGCAAGTTGCACATTTCAGAGACAAATTCCTGAATATCTCTGCTGAACTCAAGAGATAGCTTCATTCCAAAACATCCTTCTGTCACTAAAATGAACAAATTCTAAGGAATTATGTTTATAATTACTTATAAACTATAAGTGAAAAAGTAATTAACTGATTGCATACCGATTTTGAATTTCCTTAAAGTCTCAATACAAGGTATCATCAGAAGTGGAGCTATAGTTATGAGTTCATCCAAGCAAGAAAGTACTTTTTGACAGTTAGGTCCATCAAATCCTCCTCCATTGTAACCGTGCCTAGTTACATTTTTACCAATTAGGAATTTTTTAATTGACTCCTCAGCCATCAAAACATCTGTTATTTGTGTAACAATATGTTCAAACAAATGTAATTCAGGAGGAGGAACTATATCAATAACAAGAGTTTCTCCAGATTCTTCAATTAGGCATGGTCGAACAACATTTTTATAGCTTTTCATATCCTTATTAAGTTCCCCATCCTCAATAAATTTCTGATACCAACTAGTCAAACTTTGAAAAGTCCTCAACTTTCCATTTTTGTCATTTTTTTCACCTTCACAGTAACAGCAAGCATACTTTCCCCCATGTGCCTTTAAGTATTAGTATTAAAAAAGACTTTAGATAATAAGTTAAATGTTGATAAAGTAATAATAGCTTTAAGTCAGCTGCTACTGTGTATTTTAGCTCATTTAGCTTAAGTAACTTAATAAGCCTCTCCAAATTATAGTTACTTTCTTGTACTCCACGTACAAGACCCAAAATAAGAACTGTATTGACCCCTGTATTTTTCATGTTTCTTTTCTCTGATTGTAGCTCTTCTGGGTTGAAGATGTTCATTATGACTTTCAGTGAGCCTTGACCTCCATCAATACCAACTCTTATTAAGCAATTGTAGGGGTTAAGTTTTCTGTGTTCACAAATCTTTTTTATTAGTTCCCACGGTTCAGGAACAAATACAACATCTTTTTGAATTTTATCAACAACCTTGTATTTTCCTTTGTTGTGTGTTTGTTGAAAGCTGCATAAAACGTTTTTATAAAATTCATTTAACTGGAAAGATTTGTCCTTAATAATTTTTGAGGCATTAGGTTCAATACCTAGCAAAAAATACAAGAATAATTTATAAATATATAAGTAATATGAATATATGCAAAACAAAGTTCATGTGCATTACTGTTACCTCCCAAATCTTTACGTATCTCAGTCCAAATCTTTACGTATCTCAGTCATTATACAATCCATTGCTGACATGGGAAGATCCATTTTCTTTTTTATACTAAATAATGTATCTGAAGATATTTCTAAAATAGGTTTATGCACATCTCCAGAGTAGAGAGCAACATGAAGGGCTTTACCACCTACAAAAAATATATGAAAAACGTTCTTTTCACTAATGTTTAACTTTAATATAAATGTATTTTATAAAATTATTAATAAATATAGATAGGTAAAGAAATATAAATACACATTTACCTGTTGCTATAGTTAATTCGTTATTTTCAGATGTTTTATGCATATCTTTTTGTACAGAGGAAATAACTTGTTGGGAGGTTTTTGAGTCTTGAGAAAGAATGAGCTTATGTAGATTTTGCACTATTTCAGATTTTGTGCAAGGGTGTCTGATACCTTTACCTACCTTTTGGTAGCAGTCTGTGCAAAAAGATGTGTTATTTACATCTGAGGACTTATGCTTAAAACCAAAATCTTCAATAAATTCAGAAAGATTGATTTTTCTATGACTCCTTTTCTCTTTTGCAATACAGCAAATTGGGCATGTGCATAAACTAGTATCCTGTAACCTACCTAGTTTTCGTAATAATACTCTTCCAATCTTCCACATATCTTCTATGTTTTGAGAGACATACCCTTCATTCTAAAATTTTTTAATATTTTAATAATTTTTTAATAGTATTTCATATACGTTTATATATATATTTACATTTTCATATATCGTCAATACATTAGCATTAATGACAAACTTTTATTTAACCTTTTTTAAATGAAGACATTTTTTACAAGTTGAACAAACTCCAGATGGTAGAGAATTGATTTCCAAACAAAAGCCTGGATCCACATATAGAATAATGAGTTCTTGTAGAGCTGGGTTATTTTCTAATTTATGACATTTTACGTCTTTATTTAGACAGCAGAAACAAACTATATTCCTGTTTTCTTTATGAAACCTTTGTCTTGTTAAGCTCATTTCGACACAATAATGGGAGTTTTTTTAATGAATCTTTAGTATAATTTTTATATTAATATCTAAATGCAAAGAAAATTTTCAAACAGTTCTAATGCAGAGACCTTTTCAGGTGTAAAATAAAGCTAAAAATAACAACAAAGGCATTTTTATATAGTTGAGACAGAGGGTGGATTCTGTGTTTTTGTTTTGTCTGAGAAAGCTAACTTCCAAACATAAGATAAAATCCAAACATTTATATGTTTATGTTTATGTCAAATAAGGATGTTTTGCATATTATTGGGTTAATTGGAGCCTGGGAACAGTAACAACCCTAATTTTTTGCCCCCCTTGCCCCAAACGTGGGAGCAACGAGTAAGAAAAAAAAAATTTTTACTATTCTTAACTAAGGTCATTATTTATAAAAAATTTTAAATTTTGTGCAATAATTTTATAGCGTTCAAAAATGATGGCCATTTAAAGTTTTAACCCCCCTCAATTTGAGGGGGTTACAATTTTAAGATTGACATAATTCTTGAACTATAAAAGATTTTTTCATAAAATTTGAAATTTTTAAATTAATATGAATTTAGTTAAGAATAGTTTATAACAAAAATTATGAACTTGTTGCTCTCCACTTTAGGGCAGGGGGCAAGATTTAAAGGGCTTTTTAGTTCCCAGGCTCCAAATATTTTGATATTTTGACAAAACTTCCTTGTTTTGACACTAGTATAAACATATAAATGTTTCGAGTTTACTCTATGTTTATAATTTGGTATCTAAAACACCAAAAAACGCATGATCCGCTACTGAGTTAAAATTTCTTTTGCAAAGCGATTATTTAAAAAAGTGTATAAATCCAAAAATAGAAACGCTTTTTATTTTTTTTTCAATGGAATATATCTCATGCCCACCCAAAGTATTGATATCTTTTGAAACATCTTGAGTACCATTTAGGTCAACCTAAAACCTCTAAATTGAAGCAGTGTCCTGATATATATCCAACTTAGTTATTATCCAAAAATATTGATTGTAGTTAAATATATATTTGAAAATATAGTAAATAAGTATAAATATTTGCATAAATTTTTTCTAGTATATATATACTACTACTATGATAAAGTATTGCATGATTTAAAAATTGTTTAAGCAACAAGTGCTAATTTATTTTGTCTTTATCTAGACATGGAAAAAGTTTGGACTTGCTCAACGAGATAATCCTCATGGGCCTGATCATTCAACAACTTTTGTTGGAGAAGATGTTTATTTATCTTTTACTACAAATAAGGAGGTTTAATTCTATTTTTAGTTTGAAATGTTTTTTTGAAGTAAAATAAGTTATTTGGTGATAAAAGAATTTCTCAAGATGTTTAACAAAAAAGAATGGTAATCTGTCTGAAAATCAATTTGAAAAGTGGAAAAGTTTTTTAGTTTGAAATGTTTTAGGAATTAGATGAAGATAAAGATGATCCATTGAAAAAATTAAAGGGAAGCAGTCTTGTGAAATGTCGTGTGTGTAAAGGTGACCATTGGACTACAAAATGTCCATACAAAGACAGTTTCTTGCCTATTAAAGAAATTGAAGATAAAGAAAGGGGTAAAGAAAATGGTAACAATTCTTGGTATTTATAAGAATTCAAAATGAACCTAGACAAAAAAAAAGATTATAAATAAAACATTTGTTCTTTGTTTCTGAAGTTTTGTTAAATTTCATATTTTGATGTATTATATACTTAAGTTTATAATTTTTTTAATATTAGCAGATTCTGGTGCCTTACCTAATGAAACCACTGGAAAACCTGTTGGTGCTGATAAATATATGCCCCCTTCACTGCGTAGTGGAGGTGATACGCAAAGAAGAGGAGAAACAATGAACTCAAGAAAACAAGGTAGACTAAGTTTTTAAAAAGCAATTAAAGTTAAGATTTTTTTTTTATACAATTTTATTTTTGTGTGGAATTTGATGGCACTGATATAGATATAAATTGGCATAGGTGAGTCAAACATTAGGATTTTGTTACTCCTCTTTTTGCTTCTATGCTCTTGCTCTTTAGGCATACTTTTTTCAGTCTTTATGGGAAATCATTCTTGTAATTCCAATCAAAGAAGATTTATTCAATCAAAACAATTTAAGTTAGTATAAGTTAATATAAGTACCTATAGAGTTTTTAAATAGAAAGCATATAGTGTTTTTCCTTATTATTTCTTAGTGCACACACTGCACAAATTGAATCGTTTAATTTATGTTTTATTTGGGAAAAGTGGAATTGGTTGCAAAAACATAGAAATGTCTGCACAAGATAACATTAACCTGTTAAAACTTAAGAGTCAACTCAATCTTGACAAACGCGCTTGTTACATTTGATGAACACAAGGTTTTCAAGCTTCTCTGGACTCAATTGTGTTCTTTCTGGCCGAAATATCTTGCCAGCAATGCTGAAGATTTGCTCGACTGATGCAGTGGGATTTAACAACACAATAATTGTAATTGGAGCCAATTTCTTATATTCAAGATACCTGTGACCTCCACCACACCAAAGGGTCACAGTCATAATCTAGGAATTGCAACTTACAATAATCCACACTTACACACTTCTGCGTTTCAAATACTACAGTACTCTTAATCCATTCAATTACTTCTGGCTGGCACCATTTAAATTTAAATCATGGATAGATTACAGCACCAGTTATGTACAGTGGATGAGACTCATATTTTGACAGTTGCCTGTTGATAGCAGACAACATTTCATTGACCAAAGGTTTACAGTACTGAGACTAAGATTGAAAAGGAGTCAGTTTGTGCTTTAGACCACAGATGCTGTGTTTAACACCTGAAACCATGACTCTAACCTCACCTTGATCACAGTTAGCCTCTCCAAAAGGTTCCACTCTTATCATAAACTCTGTCAGTAAAGTGCGTTAATTGTGGTTAACATTTTGCTTGATGATAAGCCTGATAATGAAAAGGAATTGGAATGCAGTTTAGCAACTGGTCACCTGTCTCCAGATTGATATCTATTGTATTGAGTGAGCCTTCATGTTCATCATCATCATTCGAATAATTCAATGTCATCTTCAACCATGAACCTGTGGTAGAGTAACTTCAAATAATTAGTCATGTTAGATGCACTGTCACTGACTATATCAGAAACTTTGCTGTGCAACTTAAATCAGTCAATTATTTCATCATAGTGTTGCAATATTTTCAGCAGTATGACGGTCAAAAAATCATTACATGCTTGTAATCCATTTTTAAGATGTCATTCATCATTACAGTGAACTGTGATTTCTAAGAAAAAGTGCATAATATGGTTGGTCCAAATGTCTTCAGTTACACTGGTCTTGTCAATTTACTGAAATGTAGCACAGAGATTGTCTTCAATTAACAGGTTTTTCTTACTAATCAGTTTTCTCGCTAATGGCCTTTCTCGCTAGTGGTCTTTCTCATTAATACAATGTTGTGTGAATCAACAACCTCCATGAAAGAGTGAAATTCTTGACTTTCAACTAGTAAAAAATGCAACATGTTACCAACAATTAAATCAGTTAGTGCCTGTGTTATGTGAAGCTGGCATGAATTTTGCAGCTTCACATAACACAGGCAATAACTTTAATTATCTTTAATTGAAAATTTTTTTTTTTTTTAATTTGGAGATTCTGGAAAACTGGATTGAATTTAGATGTATATTGTCAAGTTCAACTGTAGTTTGATAAATATCAGGAATGGCAAATTGGCAATGCATAACTTGATTAACAGATTCACAAACATGATCATTTCATAGGTAACAAAAGTATTTAGATTTAACAACAGAGACATTGTAATTAACATTACAGAAATTCAGAGTATGATACCTGCAAATATGTAACCAAATTTGGTGTAGCCTTTTTCAAGCAAGTGAGTCAAGCAGATCACTGCACACTTTGCACTTTAACATTAACATCTGAATGATCTGACACTAAATCTTTAAACTTCTTTGGCTTGTCAAAATACTCCCAAAAGACACCAGTGTTGTTCAGATTCGTATTAATCTTAATTCTAAATCTTGTAATCTTGAAAGTAAACAGAAATTCATAAACAACAAAGTCAACAGGAAACTGAATATTTTGCTGAGCTGGTTTCATGAAAAAAAAGCAACAGAAAACCAAGCTCTTAAATAATTAAATCAGGCTCAGCCGAAAGCCACCTTACTAACGCTAACTAGACAATAAACAACAACAAGTACACACAGTAGTACACTATAGATGTAATTATAAAAATCAATTAAGAATAGCAGTTATTATTACAATTACTTGTAATTGTAACTTCAGGGCCACTCCATATGTGTTATTCGTACTCAACATTTTGTACTTTTTTAGTAAAGATTTTATCGGTCTAAGAACAACCAAATGTTTAAGTAAAATATGTGTATTGTTTTCATGATAGTCTTTTAAAAAAAAAAAAGATTTCAATTTCCTGCCTGTGTCCATTCTGTGTAAAATGTTTTTCCCCATTTTGACAAGCAATAAAAAAATGAAAAAACATTGTGCAAAAGGCAATGGTATTGTTTGCTCTACATGAACAGTTTGTGCATTTAACATTTTCATATCAGTATTAATTAAGATTTGTTTTATAATCTATTTTATGTGCATTGGGAATTTTTAGTTTTCTTAAGCAAGCATCAGTGTTTTTTTTTTTTTTTTTTTGGTTTTTAAAAACTAATAAGAAAAAAAGTACAAAGTTTTATTAGTGATTTGAAATAAATTAAATTTAGTACAATTTATATATTTAGACATACAAAGTTACAAGATTCCAGGAAAAAATGTGACACCTTGCATACTTTAAGTTATTTTGTTTCAATCCTTCAAGAAATTGTGTAGAATTATTTAATTAAAACTGTTAAACTTGTCTTTAAAACAAGTTTTAAGTAGCACCTTTATATATGAAGATAAACTTGTTACACCAAAAAACCATTAATATCACCTCTATTATTCTGATGAACCTCTATTCTGATCTCTTTTACATAGTTCTCTCTGACACTTTTGTCTTATCAACTCTCTGATTTTATCTCTTTTTGAATATTAATTTTTTTTATATCTTATTTGCAGCAGATGAAGCAGCTACATTAAGAGTGACAAATCTCTCTGAAGATGCCTGTGAGGCTGATATTCAAGAGTTGTTCAGACCATTTGGGTCAATAGCTCGTGTATATTTGGCAAAAGACAAGATCACTAACCAATCTAAAGTAAATTTTAAACCATTTGTTATTTCCCAAAAATAATCAGGAATTATTTTACAAATAAATGGTTTAACAGAAAAAAATACATTAGAATTAGTAATTAAAAAAATTACTCAAGGAAAAAAGAAAATGCCCAAATTTAAAACTATTTAATGATACAGTTCTTAAAACCTTTAAGCATATTTTTTGGCTTTTTCATTAACATGAATTTGAATAAAAATAGAATAGAATTCTTAGTTTGATTTTTCCATCCTTTTTTGATTGTAAACAGATGTTTAACATTAAATATATATTTTTTTTCTTTCAGGGTTTTGCTTTTGTCAGCTATATAAGACGTGAAGATGCTGCACGTGCTATAAAATCATTGCAAGGATATGGTTATGATCATTTAATACTGAATGTTGAATGGGCAAAGTAAGTCAATTTTATATATAAAAATGAAATCAGTTTTTATATAAAAATGTTTTAAACTAAGACCTAAAGCAAAAAAAATATTTCTTTCAATCTTTCAGTCTTATTCTAAATATAATTAGAATTAACAAAAAGTTACTTTTCTTGAACACTTAATTACATATATTATAAAGATAAATATTTTAATCTAATTATCTTTTAATCTAATTTATCTTTTAATAGATAAAGATATCTATTAAAAGATAAATTAGATTGTTAAAGCTAGTTGTGATTATTAAAATTAATTAAACTTTCATCAACAAATTTGTTGTTTTGTCTTTTCTTTTTTTAAATCTTTGTCCTTTTTTAATTTTTTAATGTTTTTTTTTTTAGACCATCCAGTCACCAATAGATGTCTGATATGTACATTGTGAAATGTGTAGCATAAAATTATTTGTCACTTTTGAAGCTGTTATTATATCCCCTTTAATTTAATTGTTTATTATTTTACAATAAAAAATTAGAAATCTATAAATAAAAAAAAAAAGAAATTAATGCTATTAAATTTTGTAAAATGTTATCATTTTAATTTTCTCAGTTTGCTATGCATGTTTATGCAACTCACTAAATGATGTAATTCAATAAGTCCAGCTAAAAAGAATGCATTGTCTTTAGTTAAAAATTATTGACTATTTGATTTTTTTTTAAAATTATTATGCTACTTATATGATATTTCTTCATTTTTATATATTCTAGTTAATAAATTATATTTTGAGAATGTTACTACTTATCATTACAATATTTTGGCTTAATTTTATGGCTTGTAAAAATATTGATGAAAGTGGATATGTGATGTACTGTCCTTGTATGGGTAGGTATTCAAATTGCCAATTTTTAAATTAAATGTATAATTTTGTGAATTAGTTTTTAAGTTATTTAATGCCAGAAAAAAAGCATTAAAGTACATTGTTTGTGTTCATATTTATTATTGTGTTCTTATTTAGCAAACCTTTTAATGACATTGTTTGTTTTCATATTTATTATTGCGTTCTTATTTAGCAAACCTCCTAATGATATCAATTTTTGTTAACATTAGCTTTAGACAAAAAAATATCTTCTTTGTCATATGTGTGAGTAACTTGCATATTCCCATCTTAAGTACTTAGCTTTAGTTTAGTCTTGAAAACTGTTTTATGCAAACAGCTGTGAATAAATGTTTGATAATATTGCATAACTTTTCAATGATAAATCTTGTAACTGACTATTTATAAGCATTTGTAAGCAAGTTAGAGTTTATTATAAAAAATAATTTTTGAATGTCAAGTTTTTTGTTTTCTGTTTAATCAAACCAATACTTTAAGCATTATCTTTTCATGGTTTCTTCTTAGGTAGGTTTGGAAATCAAGCAGAGCAATTTATTGGTGCCCTGGCATTTGCAAAAGGAATTAATAGGACTCTAGTTTTGCCACCTTGGGTTACATATCCATCATCTATGCCTTTTAAATCTGTGAGAATATTTCTTAGTTTTTTAATCATAATTAGTCTAGACTTTTACTAGTGATCTGTTTTTTTATTTTTATCCTTAAAGTATATACTGATTAAATTTGCCATTCAAGTTTACATTGTATTTACTTTGTGAATGAGCCATAAGTATTTGTTAGAATAGTTTAGAGTAATGTTCCATAAGTTCTTTTAGAAAATACAAAATGGACTATTAAAAAAATGTTATAATCTACTAAACACGAGCAAATAACAGGTTTAGTTAGGCATAGCTATATTTAGCACAAAAGATTTTAATAATTCATTATCATAAAAAGTTTAAGTTTACATGCATACCAACTACAATTGACACATCTTTTCTTATTACATATTAAACATGTGAAGACACATAATATTTCCTGAGCTTTTCTTCGCTGTTCTTATATTTTTCCAATAAATACTTTATGATTAAGTTAATATTGACATGTTTAATTTGTATTCGATATTGTTTTGCAATTTATTTTATAAAATTGATCTGGTTTGTTTTAGCTACAGATTAATTTTGATAGATGGTTTAAAGTGGATCTTTTGGAGCAGTTTCACCGCGTTATATTGATGAAGGAATTTATGGATAATATTTCATTTAATGTTTGGCCACCTGATCAAAGAAAAGGTTTTATTTATATTCATTAAAAAAGAAAAAAAAAATAGTATTCAATTTCAAATAAGAATATAAATTTAGTTAAAATTTTCTAGCAATTTTTTAGTATTTCTATATTTATAGCTAATTAAAAACTGTTTCAGAATTTAATTTTTTTTTACATCTTTCAATCATCTTCACAATTTAATTGCAAACTAATGCTTCTTTCACAAATTTGATGCAGAGTCATTCCATATGAAATCATCCAAGCAATATCACCCTCAAAAATAGATTTCATTGATTTTTTTAAAATAATATTTCTAAAGGAGACATGATTATTCCAAAAACTTGACCTCCTAACTCTAAGCAGTTCAGAAGTTATGGTTGTTTGAAGAACAAATATTTTGCTGAAAAACAGGACATATCTGATATTTTTAATTTTTTATTTGGTCTATAAAAAGTTACTACCTGGTATATAAAAGTTACTATCTTTTAAAAGGTGAGGAACCCAAAAATGCCACTTAAAGCACACTATTCTAAAGAGAAATGTTCTATTTTAAAGTTTTAAATTTATCTTCATTTTATAGCATGTTAGGACCAAATTTGGCATGTGAAACTTTTTTTTCTGAAAAACTAATACTTGTGTTATCTAAAAAACTGCTGTTTAATTTTTCATTTTAGTTTAAAAAAGCTGAAAACTAAAGAGCCACTACATATTAGGTGGGAAAAACTCTCTTTAAACAAGCAAGTATTTTTTTATAATATTACACTTAACCTTTAATTTTACTACTTCCTGTTCTTTATCTTTTTAATATTTTCCTGCTATTTTCTTTTATACATAGCTGCTTTAGTTTCCTTACAAGATTGACAATTACATATTTACTCTAAATTATCACTTTGGTACATATGAAGACCACAAGGGAAAAAATAGACATCATGTTTTGCAACTATTGAGAAATATGGGTTTTAAATTTTGAAAGTGTCTTAGTCTTTCATAGGATATAATATTTTTAACTGCTCTTTATTGGTGGCAGATGATTTTTTAATTTTTTTCCATAGTCAAATTAATATTTGATATGCAAAGAAAAAAAAATGAGAATGATAATATTAAAATTTGTAACATCTGGTTTTTCCCATGTGGTTTTCATATATAATTTGAAGTCTGTATTATTGTGATGATTGAAACATGAGCATTACAAAAAGTTTTTACTTTCTTAAAATTACTTAAGCAAATTTAAAATAGCTTAGTTGGTAGAAAAATCTTTCTGTTCTTATAAACCAAATATTATCTGTTGATGGATTTTGTACTGAAAACATTGTAGGAATAAACTTTGACTTTATATTTGAATATGTTCTAAAGTCACTCAGAACTAGTCTGCAGAATGATATGCATCAGCTAAAACTGTACCTGATACAAGATCCTACCACATTATAAACCAAGACAGTAATTTATTTCAAAACAACAAACAAATATATACTGTTCCAAAATTTCATTATAGTCAATGGTAAAGTTGAATTCCTCACCAACAGCTGACTGCTGATGACAAAGTACCATCCAAATATGTAGCTTGCAAGTAGGATGATATTTGGTGGGCTGGCATGAATAAAGAAATCAACAGCAAAAACAAAGATGTGAAAGTTAAATTCATGCTTCTTTATGGTCCAAAAAATGTGCTCAATTGCACCATTGAGGCACCCATTACAAATATATTCACAAAAATAACAGTTCCTATGACACAATCAGTGATGACTTCAATACTATTGTGAACAGCTTTTAAATACACCTCTTCTATGTATATACTACTCAAACTGTTCAAAGTCTTTACTAACTTTATTCTTATCCTTTATAATTCTTAACTAAAAAGAACTATAACTCATGATAGATTTTTTAGCAATTTTTTTTAACAAACCCTAAATATTGTTTTAATTGAAGCAGCCTGCTTTTAGACTTAATGATAAATAAAAATAGATTTAAAAAAAAAAAGATTAAATTAAATTAAAAAAATTCCTCACAGAAATTTCAGCAAAATGTTGCTGCCAACCAAAAAATTTTTTAACCTATTTTGAAGGCAGCTATGGTGTAGCAACACTGTTTTAACCATGATTTTTGAATTCCTTACCCTTGGCTATAATTGTACCAATTTCTGTAACCATCAGACTGCTAGAACTGTGTCTCTTAATAACAATGTAAATCCAAAATTGTGGGTTTCTGAAAAAATCCTCAATATTTAAACATTCATAACTTTTGAACTTTGGACACTCAAATCTTGGTTTTTCGCTTGTCTTATTTATATACTTTGATCAATCTATTTTTAAGAGTAACATCTTTCAAAACTTTTGAATGATTTCACTTGAAATGACCTTGCAAATATAGAAATTAAATATTTGCAACCATGCTGGCTGCCTCTTTATTTCAGATAAAAAGCATTGATCTGATAACTTAGCAACTTTTATTCTGTCAAGTATTACACTGATCAACAAAAAAAAACTTTCCGAAAATATCTTGGAAACCAACACTTGTTTTAAGACAAGTAAGACATGCTGATTACAAATATAGAAACCATTTGTCTCTATCACCCACCGTTGTTGAGATATTTGGCATTGACCATTTATATATGTTTAATATTGTATCAAAGCAAACAACTCGCAGGCAAGTTACAGTAGAGCATATATCGCTGAATAGAGTACTACTTAACATAAATACACATAGTTTAAGATATAATACACTTGTAAAATACATAGGTATAACGTAAAGTTCCTTAAATTAAAAGTTAGTTTGGTTTGTATTTCTTGGCTGTAGACTTGCGTTTGTGCTGACAATTTGGCATGTTGCACTGAAGCATCCAGCAATAGTCGGCTAACATTGCTGCACTCCATCAGCCTTGATAGCGTGACTCCATCACCGAGATGTCCTGATGGAAACGTTCACCATGTTCATCATTAACAGAACCTAGGTTTTCTGGAAAGAAGTCGAGATGTGAGTCGAGGAGATGAATCTTGAGGGACATGTTACAACCCATTAACTTGTACGCACTAATGCACTTCTGCACAATATTTACATAGTCAGGAGATTTATTATTTCCAAGGAAATTGGCTACAACAGACTTAAATGCCAACCATGCTTTTTTTTCAGTTCTGCTGAGTAAATCTTCGAAGTGACTGTCTGCTATGATCTTCCTTATTTGTGGACCTATGAAAACACCTTCTTTCACTTTCGCATAACTCAACTCTGGAAACTTGTTGCATAGGTACCGAAAAAGCATCTAAGTTTTTGTCTAGTGCCTTCACAAAGTTTTTCATGAGCCCCAGCTTTATATGAAGTGGAGGCATAAGAACTTTTTCACGCTCAACCAATGGCACACGCAGGACGTTTTTACTACCTGGCTCCATTTTATCTCTAATAGGCCAATTCTTATTTATATAGTGGTGCTTCCTATCTCTGCTGTCCCACTCGCAGATAAAGCAGCAGTACTTGGTGTACCCTGTCTGCATTCCCATGAGAATAGTGATCACTTTTAAATCACCACACATATTCCAATTGTAATTGCGATAGCAAATTTTTTGAAGAAGTAGTGACATGGTTTTGTATGTCTCTTTTAGATGAGTAGAATAACCAACCGGTACTGATGCATACATGTTTCCATTGTGTAATAATACAGCCTTCAAACTTGCCTTGGAGGAATCAATAAATAGATGCCATGCTTCAGTCTTATGTTCTACACCGAGGCTTGACATAAGACCTTGGATGTCAGTGCATTGGCACAAATTGTCACTCATTGCAAAGAACTGCACGAGTTCTTTGTGTCTATGTCGAAATTGTGAAGTTCTTGTACCTGGTGATAGCAAATTAAACTCTTTCAGATGTGAACCTAGCAGTTCAGCTTGACCTTTTGTTAGTGCCAGGTCCCGTACAAGGTCGCAAAGATCATCATTATTAATCAAATGAATTTCATCATCATCAGGATTGTAGTCAGAGTCTGCCATGTTGCTGGAAGACGAACTTTCTTCTTGTGTTGCATCATCGACTCTGTATTCTGTAGGTGATGTTGGTATTGGACAACTGACTGGATCATGTGGAATTGGTTTTGAAACCGAGGGAATATCTGGATACTTCACAGATGAACGAGTCTTGTATGAGAAACCTGTGACATTTGTCAAACAGAAATAACAGTCAGTGATGTGGTTGCTTGACTCACGCCATATCATAGGAACTCCAAATGCCAGATGGTTGTTATTTTTAGCCTTCCTTATCCAACCCCGTAAGTTGCATGCACATGTCAAACAAATGAACTGTGGTGCCCATGACTTGCTGCTGTCAACCTTTGAATCAAAGTATAGTTCATAAGCTTTTCTCAGAAATGGTGTAAATGTCTTTTGGTGGCTTTTGTCTGTGAGATAGCCGCACACATAACAAAACAAGTCTGGTGAATTGATGTAGCCTCTAGACGCCATTGTTTTCACTGAAAAAAAAAAAGCAAATATATAGGAATAGTATAACTCATAATAAACACACAACTCATTAATAAACATACAGTTACAAATTAAGTACACTAAATTAAACAAGCAATTCTTTCATTTACATCAGTTTATAAACATCTAATACACAGTAAATCAGTCACTATCACTAGACACTTGTTATTCATATACTTTTTACATTTCCTCACAAGGGAGAATTCAATTCACATAAAAAGGAAAATATCAAAAATCATTAAATTAGCATTCGATAAAAAATAAATGAACTCAACAGGGTTCATTTCTGTAAAATGATATTAGTCTTCTTAAAAGACAGGTAAAACATTACCTTACTCGGTAGAAAACAAAGCAAACTCAAAATAACTAATTTCGGTCTTGATTAAACCACTCAGGGGTTTTCACTTTTAATTACTATGTTTAAATCAAATACTTTATTCATTACTCCTTATCTATAAACTAAAATAGCACACACGGGATCTTTTTTAAGAAGCACAATATTCGAACATAACTTCACTTGATCACAACAAACAACGACTGCCCTGCACATCTTTTACCGGACCTATTTTCAGAACAGAATATATCATTTTAAAATATCAAAAGAATATGTTTAGTGTTGCCATCTGTTATTAACTTAGTAAACTAAACTCTATTTTCTTATTCATTCGTAACAATAAGGGATTAAAAAATGTATGTTTATGTTAATATCTTAAAAACCTGACGTGATAGAGAAAAACGGTTTTCAGATTTGTAATCAGCATGAAAAACTGCTTTAGAAAATGTAATCATTAAACAAGATATTTTTGGGTTGTTATTCAGTGTTATTGCAAGGGAACATTTCTATATTTGTGACAATATCACACCAATCTTTTTCTAACATTTTCCAGCTGTTTTGATCTTTAGTGCTGATATCAATGTCTGCAATACTGTTTTGGAAATATGCAACATTTAAAGATGTCAATTATTATTGATTTAATATTTATACAATTTCTGCTGATATTTGTAATCACACAAATAACTTTTAATTCTAACTAATAATTTCTAAATATGATCAGAAATACTAGTGTTCATGGCAATCGATTGGACCACTTAAAAAAGTTAATGCTTTCATATTTTTATCATAATTGTAAAAAGTATTATATGGATTGCACTTATGAAACTCAGCTATGTATGATTGCTGCTGCAGTGATCTATGTAGTAATTATTAATTCACTTATGAAACTCAGCAATTATTTATTATGATTTTATTTTAATACTTTTTTTAAACTTTTTATTTAGGTTTTTGTTATTCTTTTCGCAACAATAAAGAATGTGGTATGAAGGAGGGAAATCCATTTGGTCCATTCTGGGATCATTTCAATATTAATTTTGTCTCTACAATCGAACATAAGGGTCTACTATGGAATACTTTAGAAGATTCTAACACAAGGAGAGGTTGGCTTCAAAGGTATTAATAAAACTTTTAAAAATTTCAGTTTAAACTTTCCTAGTTGCTGGTTGGTATCCTTACAAAGACAAACAACTTTAAAAAACTCAAATAACTCTATCACTGATATTCCATAGACAAATGTTGAGGTCCAATCCTTTGATTTTGTCTTCTCATCTAATGTCAATGATGCCTTCATTTCCACAGGACAACATTCTCCCAAGATTTCAAATGCAGTTTATATGTTGGTAGTAAAAGCAAAAACTCAAGGCAATGATTGTGCTGAATTACTTCATTTTTGAAACTAATTAAATAAACCAAAAAAATTGTCAAGTTTTTCTTTTCATAGGTTTCCTTCTTCTAAGTTTCCTGTTCTTGCTTTTCAAGGAGCACCTGGCAATTTCCCTTCACTAATGGAACACCAATATTTACAAAAGTATGTAGAGTTCTCTGAAAGATTAAGCAAGCAAGCTGATGATTATATTAAAAATGAACTCAAAGGGGACCAATATATTGGAATTCATCTACGAAATGGACAAGACATGGTAATTTCCTTTATAAAAATTATTATTTAATAGAGTTCTATTTGTGTTGTATTTTCATAAGTAAAACTTGTTTATGACAACTGATGACATGCAGGATTTGCTAAAAAATGATATGCTCATATGTTAAATAAAATGATAGACTTTTAAGGTTATTTAAAAAATAAGCAATTTGTTTTTTGTAGCTAAGTGTTTGTAATGATCTGGATAAATACCAAGGGAGAATATTTTCATCCGCACAATGTACTGGTTATAATAATGAAAGAAAACTAACATATGAAATGTGCAATCCTTCAAAGATAGAAATTATAAGAGTTGTAAAAAAACATATCATAGCAACAAAGTTGAGAGTTCTATACGTTGCAACAGATAATGATAATATGTTGGACATTTTTAAAAAAGAGTTGATGCTGCATAAGGTATCATGATTTCTAAGTAAATTTGATTTGTAGGTTTTTTAAAAGTTTTTTTAAATTTAAAGTGGATTTTTTTTTATAACTATTTTTCTATTAAAATATAAGCGAATAAAATCAATTTAAAAAAAAAACAACTAAAATCAGTGCTAAGTAATTGCTAGAACTAATTTCTAAAAACTTAGAATATTATATTTTTTATTAAGACTAAATGTTTACAACACTCTATATAAGAAAATTAGGAATGTAGGCTTTGAAAGAAACTAATGCTAAGTTTTTTAAATTTTAAACACTTAAAACATAAATTATGTAAAATAGTTTTAGGTTTTTTACATGAAATTTTACTTCACAAAAAAATCTTCTTAAAAACCTTTTTAGATGCTCATATCTTTAACTATTTTAATATTTAACTTTAAATAAGACTTATTTTTGGGACAGTTTTTGAAAAGATATAATGGGTTTTATAAGTATAAAAAAAAGTAATTAAATAATTTTAAAATTTATTAATAGTATTTATATGTACTTTAAAGGTGTCTGTATATTCAAGAAGAGGACTTTTTGAAGAAGAAATAGATGAACCACTTATAGATATTGCTTTACTTTCAAAGTCAACCTATTTCATTGGTAGCTGTTTATCAACATTCTCAGCTTTTGTTCGACGGCAAAGGGAAACACGGGGAAATCTTAATATGACATTCTTTGGAATTAATTATGCTTCTATGAAGTCCAGTGATGAACTTTAAAATTTTAATTGTTAGACTAAATTATGAGAATTTTTGTTCTAAAAGCAGTTAATTTTAGTATTTACTAATCAGTTTTAAAAAATCTGTAGTGGAATAATTCAAATTCTTCAATTTGTATTTTAAATTAAAAATTTTAGAGAAAAATATTTAATAGTTTTATTATTGTTAGTATTTTATGTATATATGGATTGTTTTATGAGGAATTTTCCTATGATTTTGATTTTAATGAATGTAAAAGGTTTTAAAGACACAAATAAAAGATTTATCAAATCATGCAATAATTACAGAGATTTCAGAATTAAATATTTAAAAAAAGGTTTTTACTTGTTTTCAAGTTTAAATCAGAATTAAAAGTCATCAGTCTTAAAAATAGCTGACCATTTATTATTAGTTACTACAGATAATGGAAAAGCCATCAAACAGAAATAATAGTTCAAGATTGAAATGGATTACATTATAATTTTGTTTTAATCGTTGTGAAAAGAGTTGATTTGTACATACCTTAAAACTGGTGCAGTTAAAGTCTGTGGTAAGATATTCATTTCTTGAAAAAGTTTTAGAAGACATAGAAACAAAAAGTGCTATGGGTTAATAACTGTGACCTGCCTTTGATTTGAGTACTTCTTGATTTTAGTTAATTCAATGTTAATTCATTCAAAATGGCTCTGTAATCATTTTTAGATAACTTAAAATGGCAGGTATGGCAAAAGGATTTCTTTTTCATTGGGTAGGAAAACAAATGAAAGTTCGACCAGAATTTAGCCCCTTACCTAATGGACCTCACAGATTTAATTTTCAGGTGATTATAATAAAAAAACATGGTACTTTTCCTGAAACTTTTCTGGATTGGTGACCTTTTTAAAAAGTTTTCATGAAAAGTTTCATAAAGCAGATTTTAAAAATTTGTTATTCTTCAAAATAAATTTTCTTTCAAATAAAATAAAACTATACAAAAAATTGAAAAACAAATGTTTCCTAAACTAATACTGTACAAAAAATGCTTTTGAAAGTGTTTAACTATTACTGATTCATTCTAGGCTAAAATTGATGGTATTAATTATATTGCATTTGGTGGTGGACCTAGTAAAAAAGAAGCAGAAGCAGCTGCTGCACGAGATTTGTTAAGCTATCTTGTTAAAAAGGGAATTATACCTGTTGATGCAGTTCCACCTAATATGCTTGTAAATAATTTTTTTAAATACATAGATAGGATGTTTTATGTTTCTGCCATAATAAACAGCATAGCTTTGCTAAGGTAAATAATTTTTTGCTAAAGATATATATTTTTTTAAAGTGATATATTTTAAATTATACTTTCTTTACTAAAGTAATCAAGAAAAAATAGTTAAATAAATAATTTGTAACTTTAAGTTTCTTTTTATTACTTTAGCTTTTTTATTCTATTTCAGACTATACAAAATTCTGCCACATCTTCGGCGGTAGAAATTAATAATCCTTTTAAACAATTACCTTCAAATTTCTCTTGTCCTCATGAACTTGTTAATCAAAGTATAGTGCCTAAAATCGAAAATATGCCCTCAGAAATGAGTTCATCAAATAATTATTCAGGTAACTTAAACTTTTGAGTATTATAAACATTGATATAATAATAGCATGGTTGCAAATTTTCTCATTTTTCAAGCAGTTATATTTTTTAAAGTAGTAATGCTCTTATTCGCATCAAGAATTTTTGCACAAATTTTTTTTGTTGAAACATTTTTCACATTTTAATTTAACAACTGGTAAAATATTTTTTAGACTTAGAGTTGTTGAGACAAGAAGCCTAAAACAAATACACAAAGTAACAGGCTAATGTTTTAAGTAACAGGCTAATGTTTTAAGTAAATGAATTTTTAGAAAAAAATCTTGAGAATTACAAGGATTATTTTCAGTAAATAAAGCCTACTACAGCGGAGAAAATAGAATTAGCCTCACCATGTGCTGATCCAATATTTTGTAAATCTGTAAACAAGTTTGTGCGGTACAACTTTTGTATCCACACACATATAATTACTGTTACAAACAACAACTTTTTAGATTATAATATAGCATAATTAAATTGCGGTACATTTGATAAAACCATAAAATGTATAATACTTGATATTTGCGGTAGCAAATAGAATTAGCCTCATCAATAATTATTTTCAGTTAACTTGTATATTTTAATCTGGTGATACGTATTTGTGAGTTAGTTTTTTATTATTATTTGTAAGTTAAACAAAGACTGTGAAATCAGTGCTCATAAAGTTTTTAACATTTGGTTTTTGATACCTTAATTTGAAATGGGACATGGTAAGCGTTTAACGAATGAAGAATTAGCAGTAATCAAAGCATACAAAGATACAGGCTTATCTAATCGGGAAATTGGAAAGAAAATTAAAAGATCTCCAAAAGTGGTTAGCAATTACTTCAAGATTGGCGTTAATTATGGAGCTTATAAGGGAAGTGGTGGCCAACGTAAAATTGATAATCGTACTAAACGAGTTATTGTACGTTGTGCTGCTGCTCAGCACATGACTACATCTCAAATTCGTGCTGATTTACAATTACCTGTATCTGTTCAACGTGTGAGACAAATCTTACATGAAGATCCAAACACAGTTTGGAAAAAGCGTAAACCAAAACCAAAACTTACTGCTCGTCATAAAAAAGTTAGATTACAATTTGCGAAAGAACACATGTCTTGGCAAGAAGAGTGGCATCAAGTTCTCTTTAGTGATGAAAAAAAGTTCAATCTAGATGGTCCTGATGGCTATCAATATTACTGGCACGATCTTCGAAAAGAGAAAGAAACTCTGATGAGTCGTAACTTTGGGGGTGGAAATGTTATGGTTTGGGGGGCTTTTTCCTTTGCTGGAAAACTTCCACTGGCATGGATTTCAACAAAAATGAATTCACAGGACTACATTGACTTATTAGAAATAAGTTTACTTGAACATGGTGAGGAATTGATGGGTGAAACTTTCACTTTCCAACAAGATAATGCTACTATCCATAATTCAAAGCTTACAAAAGCTTGGTTTAGAGAAAAAAATATTCACGTAATGGAATGGCCCGCACGTAGTCCAGATCTTAACCCAATTGAAAATCTTTGGGGAATACTTTCTAGAAAGGTTTATGAAAATGGTAAGCAATTTGAATGCACCTTGGAGCTGAAAACTCGTATCATAGAAGCTTGGAATGAAATATCTATAGAAACTATCCAAAATCTTGTGACTAGTATGTCAAACCGCATATTTAAAGTCATTAAAAATTCAGGAAGCAATACTAAATACTAAATGAGCGTAAAAACAAAATATTTTCTTTATTTTTTGTATATAACGTTAATGAGGCTAATTCAATTTTCTCCACAAATTGAATACTTTTAATTTTTTTTTCCATTTGGAATTAATTAAACATACCAATTTATAAACTTTTTAGTTGTAGTAGAAGTAATAAGAAATAAAGTAGATTTCATAATTGTTTATTTGCAATTTTTATTAAATTAGAACAAAAAATAAAGGTGAGGCTAATTCTATTTTCTCCGCTGTAGCAAGCATACATATATGTGTCCTATTTGAAATCAAGGTTTAGGTTTTTCAGAATCAGCAATTTTATTTTTATTTGAAATACTTTTAAATGATTTATAGATGGATGCATGTTAAGAGCTTTTATTATGAGGTGTAGAGTATAATGAAGCACTTTGCTAATAAAGCGTGGAATGCAGTTAAGCACTTTTATGATAAAGTTTGGAGTGAAATGAAGCACTTTAATGATGAAGTGCAGAATGCAATCAAGCACTTTAATAGTTATGTGTGGAGTGCAGTAAGGCATTTTTGAATGTAAAAAAATTATTATTATCTTTCATGAAGTTTTTTTCTAATATTTTGTGGCATAAATTTAATTATGCAACGAAATAATTATCTAGAAAAGTACTCCAAAATATGTTGACTTAAATAGATAGGAACTCTTAAAATACATATTTCTTTTTTTTTTGCATTAAGCTTATTACATCTTGAATATATGCAAAACATTCCATAACCTTTAAATGGATATCTAAAGTGCAGAGTGAAGTGCCCCTTTTCTGTAGATATATCTTTATTTAATAGTAACAGTGCTAAACTAACATTTTCTGTAAAAAGTAATACTTCCAAATTTAAAGTAATATTTCCAAATTTAATATTAACTGTTAAACAAAATGAGTTAATTGAAATTACTAGAAAATTATATTTAAAAGTTACTGAATATTACTCTATTATTACTGATAATATATATTGAAAAATTACTTGAATTATTACTATATATTGTAATTATTAAAAAATTAATTTTTGGAAAAAATGGTCTACAGAACAAAAATACGTTTTTTATTTATAACAAACATTTGTGTAAATATTTAGTCAATCAGTTACCACCAAGTGCAAATCAACAGCTAAACAAAAGATTAAAGTTAGAGGAGGTACTTTCAAAAGATTTTAAATTGTAACGTTAAAGAAATTTTTTTTTTTTTTCAAATGCTTGATTTAGTGTTGTAAAGGAAGTTAATACTATGTGGATGAATGTTATGTGTTGTTTTTTATGATGACTAAATTTATGCTTTCTTATATAAACTACCAGGTAGAAGAAATTGACTCCAATGCTCATCTCCATGGTAATTGGACTGTAAAAAATGCAAAACCTAGGCTGCATCAGTTTTTAAACAAAAACAGAATTCCTGCAGATTTCAAATACTTTTGTGAAGGTCCTGATCATGAAAGGTAAGAATTTTATATCTATTATTGTACACTTTTTTTTAAAAAAAAATTCAAAAAACTTAAACATATTCATAATTTTATTCAGGATCATTTAAAAGTTATCACTTTTCAATTAAAAAGCAAAATTTTATTTTAAATTTGAATGTTCATCAAAAAGGTGATAAAATGTCAAAAGAGCTTTTGAAATTTTATCAGGAAAAAATTCCAAAAATCAATACCATCTACAATACAAATATTGATTGGTGTGTATTGAAATCATACCTATCCAAAATTGGTTCCAACCTCAATTTTGAGGATCAAAAAAATGACTGATGGAGCATTAAACCGCAAGGTCTCAGGTACCACCAGATGTAAAAATTAAAATCTAATCTCTCTAGTCAAAAGAGAAAAACACATTTAAAGTTTTATAGCATTTTGCACTTCTGATTGCACTTGGAGCCCTGTTGTAAATCTTTTTTTTTTTTTTTTTTCACTTTTGGGGTATGGAATTTTTAAAAAATATCAAAAACTCTTTACATATGTGTTGGCTATAACCTGACAAAAAATCAGCTATTTAACACCTTTGGTTTGTGTTTTAGTAGGAGTCTCTCCTTTGAAAAAATGGTCGAATTATAGGAGCTTTTTGTGGTTTTTATGCTTTTTAAAGATTCAAAGTTATATCAAGTAACTAATTTAGTAACAATATCATGTGGCTAGTGGATATGGGATTCTATGGTTGTTAGACTTCACGTTTGTGTGTACTTTGTCTTTAAAAAGGGTGCCTTTTTTGTCCAGGTTTGTATAAAATATGGGGCAGAAAACATATAGTTAGAGGCATTTTTTAAATTGTTCTGAATTTAAAACACATAAAAACCTCTTTATGTTTTAGTTGTTAAACCTACAGGTTTACTTTGTTGTTTCTGTTTAAAATGGTTGACCAAATATTTCAAAATTAATTGGGGATTTACAAAAACACTTCAAAATTAATATTAGTATCAAGTTTTTTTATATAAATTAAATATGTATAATCTTTTATTGCTTTGAGTTTATTCTACTATTTTAAAATGTGAAAAAAAATTGTTTCTTATTTTCTGGGAAAAGCCGCAACATTAAAGAAATTACATTCAAGCACTCAACAGCCTAAACAACTAAAAAGATTTTTTACCAACACAAGTTTGTACTAAAGTTATTTTTCAAAGATCAGTTTTCTCACCACTAAAATGCCATATAAAAAAAAAGCTAATCAAGATTATCAACAATCTGTATGCTTCTTTTGTTTTTCAAAATGTGACAGACATATTTCTGATTTCATCAAGGAAAGAATACTAGATATTTTTTCTGGAAATTCCATTGATTTTAAGGATGATTGGGCATATGCACTTCCTGAAGAGCAATGAGCATGGCAAGGGAGATAGAAACTTGCCTCTTCCCAAGTTACATGATTATTAGACCACAGACCAGAGGATTTGATTCTTGTAATTGTTTAATTTGCCAGGTTGGCCAACTAAAAGGACATTCAACAAAGCTCACTTTTTCAACTGATCAAGATTTGAAAGAATCATCAACTAGCTTTGATAAATTATGCTCAAACTGTCTCAGTGTAGTCAAAAGAGGAAAAATACATGATTGTTCACAAGCCACCAAGTTTGAAAACTTAAAGAAAATGATAGCAACTCAAAAATTCAAAAATTGTTGAAACATAATTTAGGGAAATTTAACAATGGCTGGTCGAAAAGCTGAAAGTTTATTCAAAGTTTCCAAAATCTCACTTGCAAGGCCATCAACAAAAACTGATTATTTGGTAGAGGTTGTTCAATGCAAGAGTTTAGGGGATTTTAATAACTCAGTTCTCAGGGTTAGAGCAATCACTTCACCGCCTCTCATCAAACTAAGTATTGATGATGGAGAATCTTTTCTCAAGTTCAGCTTGAGTGTTATCAGCATTGGTGGAAGTCAAAATGTCAAAACAAGTTCAGCCTCAAATGACAAAAGCTTACTGGTTGTAGAGCATGGGCAAAAAACAAGTGCCAAGCGTCAGCTACTTGTTGGTGTTGCTGAAAATGTTTCAGAAACTTATGGAAATGTCAAAAAAAATTTAAGTTTACTTGGTACAATTGATGTGCCTTTCTTTATTGCATGTGAAATGAAGTTAGCCAATATCATCTATGGCATTCAGTCTCACTCAAGCAAACACCCTTGCTGTTGGTGTGATGTTAAATCTGATGACCTCAAAGAACAGGGAACTCCAAGAAACTTCAGATCCATTAGGATGCAATACAAAGCATTCATTGAGAAAGAGAATGGAAAAATCTCCGCAAAGGATTTTCATTATGTTGTTCATAACTCATTCAATCTTCAGTGCTCAATGGACTAGGTAAAAAAGAAACCCTGATCACCCTAATTATGTACGCCAGTTACTGCAAGCATCTTTGATTTTTTAAATAATTCATTTTATTTTTTAAACAGTTAAACAGTGATTTCAAGAATTTCATTCTTGAAATGCTTGAAATAACATATTTCTTAATAAGGAGTATTCTTGTCTGAATTTTTTGTTTATGTTATAAACTATATTCATTTATTAAGTTTACAAAAAAATAATCAGAAGTATATATCTTATTTTGCAAGTGCTAAATAAAAAAAATCTTAAGAGCAGTTAATCTTAAACAACAATCTTAAAATCTTAACAGAAGAAAAAGCAATAAACATCATAATACCATCATAAAGTAATTTTTTTAAAAATTATTTCATGTCTGCATGTATGTGTTTTTTCAATGGGAGATAAAGGTTAAATGGTTTTTTTTTTTTTATTTGATATCTTTTTAAAACCCATTTCAGTAAAGATATATTTCTTATTTAAATAAAAAGAGTTTGTATTATTATGTGTATTTCCAATATTTGGTCAATCATTTTAAACAGAAACAACAAAGCAAACCTGTAGGTTTAACAACTAAAACGTAAAGAGGTTTTTATGTGTTTTAAATTCAGAACAATTTGAAAAAATGCCTCTAACTATACAATGCTGCTCAAAAATCTAGCACACATAAGATTTAAGTTTCATTTTTCTTCTTTTAATTGAATTTTTAGGCGGTAAACTTCCTATGCCTTTTCAATTTTTTTTATTTACAGTTAATTAAAACATACCTTATATAGAAAAAAAAATAGAAAAAAAAGTTACGTTAATTTTACCATCTATTTTTAACTTAAACAGAGACCGCTTATTAAAGCAGTGTGAAAAAGCTGCTCATAAGTTTAGCACACTTGCACTTCTATTGTCTTTTAACTACCGCTCTTTACTTTTTGACGTCAAACTTTTATTAAAAAGTAAATTTAACTATCCATTTTTACATAAACAAAACTGAACAAAAGTTTCTAAGATATACATAGTATGTATTACCTCATTTGAAATAAACTTGGTATTTTTCGCTTAAATTTTGTCCATAATGTAACCAATAAGATGGGAAAAAAATCAATTAGCTCTGAAATAAAACAGCCTATTGTAGGACTACATCTTAGTGGTTTCAACAGCTCTGAAATTGATTGAACTCTTAAGTCTGTATCTCGTTCATGTGTACTCCGAAATTTGAAAAAACTGGTGCTGCTGCAGACAAAAACCCATCTGGAGGACCAAGAATCACAAGTATCACCGATGATAATAGTATATATAGAATTGCAAGAAAAAACCCTAAATACTCAGCCAAAGAGATTGCACAAGAAGTGAACTTGGCTCTAAAAAATCATATCTCAAGACAAACTGTAAATAGAAGATTGATTGATCAAAAACTTTGTTGCTACGTTGCTGCTAAAAAATCACTGCTTAAACCAATTGATCGGTTAAAACATATCAAATTTTGTAGAGCTATTTTGAAAATGACTAATTATGAACTAAGAAGAATAATATTCAGTGACAAATCCAACTTTACAGTTATTAACCGAAAGAATAGAGTGATTATCCGAAGACACTATAATGAGATGCTTCATAGTCGCTTCCTTGTGCGGTGACTACAAGGTGGTGGAGGTTCGGTAGGCATATGGGGTTGCATCACTTATGACAGCCCAGGTCTCTGCTACTTATATGATGGTCGTATGGATCAACATAAATATATCAAAACGCTTGAAAATCATTTAATCCCGACTAGAGACATCTTTTTTAGTAATGAGTCGGAGTGGCAGTTTCAACAAGATAACGCTCCTTGTCACAAGGCGAAAATGGTGACTATTTGGTTTCAAGAAAACAGCATTAAGGTACTTCAGTGGCCAGATAGATCACCTGACCTTAATCCAATCGAAAATGTATGGACTGTACTGGACCGCAAACTCACTAAAGCTCCCGTAACATCAGCTGAACATCTTAGGGAAAGTTTGAAAGAGTCGTTCGACAGCTTTACTTTTTGATTCAATTAAAAGAAGATGTGAACTATGCATAAAGAACAAAGGTGGACATATCCCTTATTGATCTCGCTATTAAAGCAAACTTAAATCCAGGTGTGCTAAACTTATGAGCAGCTTTTTTTTAACTTTTTTTTATATATTAACTTTGATTAAAGATATTTAGTGATAGACATTTGTTTTTTTTAGTTTTTTTTTCTCTTAATGTAATTAAAGTCAAATAAAAATTTTTTGTTTTTTAAAAAACCTTGAATTTCTTATTTTTTACTTTTATTTCATTTTTAAAGAAAAAAACACAACTTAAATCTAATGTGTGCTAATTTTTTGAGCAGTATTGTATGTTTTCTGCCCCATATTTTATACAAACCTGGACAAAAAAAGCACCCTTTTTGTAGATAAAGTACACACAAATGTGAAGTCTAACAACCATAGAATCCCATATCCACTAGTCACATGATATTGTTCAAGATATTTTTTCAAGAACAATTCAAGATATTTCTTTGAGGAAGAATATATCAAAACTACTTCACTGGTTGTAAACTAAGCAACTTTTTTAAAAATTTTTTTAAGTATAGTAAATAATTAATTTTAGACTTGTTTATGTTGTTCTTTGAAAGTGAAAATCTTGTTTAGAGAAAGGGGAAATTGTTTGTATTGTTCACTATTGAATGATTTCCTATTCAATATCTATTTCAGATTTCAGTTTTTAGCAAAATCATTCTCCAACCAACTTATCAAGTATGAAACAAACAAAAGTTGACTATATTGACTAATAAATGTTACTAAAATATATATAGCTTTTAATGAGTGTTAGAATGATGGCAGTATTGACTACTGGTGTGGATATAAAATGGTTAAAAGTGGGAGAGTTCCAAAATATGTTTAGCAAAAAATGTTTATATAAGTAATAAAGTCAGTTTTCTACTGATTTAATGTTAACTATCATAAGGATTACTTTGTTTATGAATTTTATTTTTATTAATATTTTTTATTGAAGATATATATATATATATATATATATATATATATATATATATATATATATATATATATATATATATATATATATATATATATATATATATATATATATAAATTGTTATCTTTGTTACTATGTTGATAGGTTTTTTTGTGCTGAAATGAGTTTTTGGTTAAAAGATGTAAACAGAAATATTGTTGGTAAGGGGATAGCTTCAACTAAAAAATTAGCATCCCAAATATGCTCTGTTAATTTGGTACATCAGCTTTACCATATGGGTATTATTGAAGGAGCTGATGCTATTCAAATTGGAGCCAAAAAAAAAATTCAGCCTGTTGTAAGTTTAATTAAAGTATTTGAGCTTTATCATCAATTTTATTTGTTTTATAATTTTGATATTTGTATAAGTTATTTGCTGCTGGCTTAAAAAAATTTATTTTAGGAATATTAAATTTTGAATAGATTCCTATCTGGAATGTTGCATTAAATCCTGATGCTGAAAAGCATTTGCATCATGTTCTGTATTTGTCAAAAGTTCAACCAGTTGAGGAGGTACATAATCCTTACATGTATGTTAGCTGCTTTTACATAAAACCATTTTATTTTTACTATTGTTAGTCTCAGGTTTTTTAAAATTCCTCTGAAATACAATTTGGAATAAAACAAAGTTGCTTATTATCCATTTGAAGTAATTTTTATAGAAATAAACTCGAGTTAAGTCTTTAAAAAATATTTGCCATTAAGAGTAAACAAGGTAAAAGAAGTAATAATTAGATCAGGCTTCATCAATAAGCAAGTCACATTCAATTATTTAGTTGAGTTATAAATCAGTCAAAAAACTCATTCTTTTCATATCTTTATTTTAAAAGATAGAATGAATTAAAAATCATGTAAGACCTCATTTCTCTCCTAACATATTTTCATTTTTTTTGTAAAATAAACTTGAACCATAGTTTATGATCATGATTCTGAACATTTAATAACAATTAAAAGAGAATAGAAAGTTGTTTGGAAAAAGTGTATGATTATTGATATTTTGATTATGTGATATGTTGATCCAAAAAAATATTTTCCTCTATTTCTATATTTTCTTTTCAAGGTCCAATGCATATATTATGCTTCTTTTGCTTTTAAATTATTTTTGGGAAGAAATAAGTTTGAAAATAAAAAAAAGAAGTTTGTTTAAATGTCATTGTGATGTGTGGATCTATGTGTGTATATATTCGGGTGTAACCCTCATATTTTCTAATTATTTTATGAAAATATTTTACTTAGTGTGCTCTTAATATCAGTAAAATTTCATACTGATATAAGTTTATGATACAAGTTGATACAAGTTTATGATTTGTTTGGCTGGGGCATTCCACGTCAAGTGGAACCGCCCATCCGACATCACCAACTTGGATTTTGATGAAAATTGGCTCACATGTTTGGCATATGGACAGAAGAAAAATATGTAAATTTTTTTGACTTAGGTCAATTATTTCCTGAGATATGACCTTTCAAAGCTATGACCTTTTCACTTGTCCTTGGTTATTTTAAATGTCATAACTTTTTTGCTATTATACTTAGGAAGTTGATTTTGGTGGCAAACAGAAGCTTTTGTACAGATGAACAACTTTCTGTCTATACAAAAAAGTGATACCATGGTGTGACGTAAGAAAGTCTTAGTTTTAGAAATCTCAATTTATAAGAGCCAATTAATACTAAAAAATAATGAATTCGAATTCTTGCTTTTTGATAATATTGTTGAATAATAAATAAATTTTCAGTTTTACCCTATTTTAGGCGTGAATACATTCAAAAAAGTCTTAATTTAAGCTGTAATGTAGTTCGAGGTGATGACAAAAAGAAAGTACTATAATTTTGTTTGGAATAAAATAAAGTCCTAATAAGTGAAGAAGAAAGTCCTAATGTTTAGTATTATATATTTCTTGAAAATTAAAATGACTAAAGACATTATTTTTCTGACAGAGATTTATTAATTCTACATATAATATAAAATTAAAAATTCCTTTCCATTATTCTACATATAATTTTACATAGTTTTAGACTTTAGCTGCTTTTTCTTGTTTTTCTTTCAAATTTTCTAGTCAAATTCACTTTCTTTCCTGTTTCTCAAACTCTTTTTCAGCTTTTTTTCTCTTTCTTTCTTGCTTTTTCTCAATTCTCTATCTTTTTGATTCTTCTTTAGCTCTCTTTTTCTCCTCTAAACTAGCTATATATTCGTCAGATGTAATGACTGATGAAACTCTTGTTGCTTGTTTTGGTACTTTTTTACTCTGAAATTCTTATGGACTAACAAATATTGAATCAAAAACATTGTCATTTGCTTGCAAAGGTCCTTGAATTGGTGCTAAAGCTGTCTCATTAAATTAAATTGTTAATTCTGGTTGTGTTAAGTTCTCATTACTTACTGGAGTTTCCTCTAATAGCGTTTCTAGAACCATGTTCTTTTCTCGAGTTGTGGGATCAACACCCTCTATTTTGTCCATTTTCTTCTGCCAGTAATAAAATAAGGCTTCTTGTTCTATTGCACCTGTCCCATACATAAGATTACAATGGGCTCTAAAAGATTTTAATTGCTCATCTGTCATATCAGTTTCTAAATCATTTTTGACCTTATCAATTGGACTTAACAGTTCGGCTATAACCGGAGTTTCAGCGGATTCTTTAGGATCCCTTTGAATTTCATTTTCTTGTACACTTAACAGGACTTTTGTAAGATCCAAATTTTCTAGTTAAAAAGGACACAAATGGCAGCATTTAAATCCATTTGGTATTAAAGTTGGATTTTCCTGTGTTTTTGCAATTGCAGTTTGGAGCAGGGGTGCAAATGTCCTTTTTGGTAGAGCAACTCCAAGGTTTTGCATTCTCCATTCTATGACTATGTCACACTATGCGTCGCGCTGATAGAAAAAAAAGGAAATAGCCTTATAACTAGAGAACTGTTTAACATTTTGAAATAATTTTTTTAACAATGCATCAATTATGAGATTGTTTTTATATATATTTATAAAAAAAAGTCAGGTCTTTTTTAAAACCGGTTTCATTCCGGTTTTTTAGTTGGTTTATCCGGACTAATTCGATTTTTGATTAAAAAGATATAAAACCGATAGTTTTTGATATTTAAAACTATCAGTTTTAAGTCTTAATTTAAGTCTGATATATCAGTTTATCTTTTTTAGGGGTTACAGGCATTTTTAGTCTCCACTGATATTTTCATGTTAAAAAAAAAAAGGAAATAACATAAGTATTTTATTATAAAAAAAAAGTAAAATAAATACTCTAGAAGTTCCATTCCCCTCAAATGCAGAATAGAGGTTCTGATGCTAAAATAGGTTTTTAACAATATGTGGCTATGAAAATAGTCGTTTTTTAAAAGTTGCTTATCAACTACAGCTGCATGGTTTAATGATGCTTCCTTTATTTCTTTTCTTAGTACCAACCATTACTCTTTATCTTCCTAAAATTATTTAACAACACACATTAAAATTTTAAAAAGTTTTGTTATTGTAATAAATAGTATAGTTTAAGATATAAACTATTTATTATAGAAATTATCTATCACCAAATTCTAATTCTAATAATTATACATTCAAGAAAAAACTTTATTCACTGTAATAAATAGATACAATTGAAATATAATTAAAATTTTTACTCTAAACGTATCTCAGCAATCCTTATGTGGAGCAACATTTAATATTTACAACAAGCCTTCAAGAATTGCACTATGCATCACTAAATAGAAATAGGACTTTAGACACATCTTTGAGGAAAACAAAAATATGGCAAAATTGAGTTAATTTGACGCCAATTGATGCAATTTTTCCTCAAACATGAAAGTTTGGGATTCTTATATTTCAACTTTTCTAACAATTAGTATTTTTTTTTTTTTTTTTTTTTTTTGCAAGCATTAAAAAAAACATACTGTTTGATTATGTGAAAAGACCTCAGAATTATCAGATTGGCTACCACCAGCACCTAAAATGTATCATTAACAAAATTAAACGATAACATTAAATATTTAAATTTAAAGATACACATAGCTTTCTCCAATATTTACCTTAAGAACAGTTATCAGCTTAATCTTCTTGCATTATAGCTTTTATACCTATTTCATTTTGGTCTTCTTACAGTATAGGTACATGTCAGATGTCATAAATAAATAATTAGCTGTATCCCTAGTATTTTCAGCAAAAGAAGTTAATCGTGCATGACCTACTTGTGCAGTTTTGTTGGCTTTGTTCCTGGCTTCAATGGCACTCTCAGACAAAGAACCTATTGGATACTTAAAATATTTAATAAAAGAAACACCATGAACTACCATTCTATGCACAGACTTTGAATGGCTGACATTGGAATGGCTATTAAAAATTGATCATTAGAAATGAGACCAAACAGACTTTCAGATTTCTTCTTGAAAATTTTCACATCCGGTTTTGCGGTTGTACTATTCATATCAATGAGCAGGTCCCTAAATAGTTTGATCATAGTGGTATTCAAATTTAAAATTCTTCCAGTCACAGATGGATTATTAAAGAATTTTCGTGCAACATTGCCAGTGTCAGATGTACCACTTCCCTTCCTGACATAAGATACCCTTATATTTAATTGTATTTTGAATAAGTGCTGGAATTTTTTTTTGTTTTCAATAAATTCTTGGCTGTTTTTTACTGGAATTTTTCTTCCTTGTTTCACTGCTGGAAGTTTGCAAGCAGTATTGAAAACCCACTCCATGCTGCATATCCACAAATGAAGACTGCAAATTCCAAGTTTCAATATATTCTTATCTACATTTTTATCTTTATTCCAAATGGTTTCCGAATTAAACTCCTTAGGACTTGCTTGACATACATGACAGCACTGAGATGCTATATTTTTTTAAAGCATTTTTGATACCACAGCATTAAGTGTTTTACCATCATTCATTGCGGTATAAATAGTTGACAAACTTGAATTTATAACAAAAGTATTGTCATGAAGTGTAAACTTAATATTCTCTAAAGACGAAATTTCATTTTGTAAAGGTTCAAACTTCTCTTGAATAAAACTAGCAGTCTCTTTGCAAAACAAAACATAAGATGACGGGTTGCATCTGGACTATTTGGATTACAGTTTTTCCATAGTATTTTTTTTCCACTTCGAATCTCCAACAGTACAAACACTATACTATACACAGTGGAATCATCCACACCTCTCTTCATAGTTGCTGCATTCCACTTTGCAAATAACATTAGTTATCACATTCCTCCTGTGCTAAAAATTTAATAGAATTATCTTCATCCTCCAAATGATACTCAAACAATCTAGAAACTGAATGTTTGATCATATTGAATAGACTACATTTTACTTCAGTTTCTGAATATTTCACCTGCTCTTGATATGTCAATTTTTTGTATTCTTTTAACTTGGTTAAACCTGGAGGACCAAGGTGATGATTTTGTGTAACAATTTTTTTAAATTCAGCCCATGTTCAGATGCAAACCTTTTTACAGCATGTTGAAGTTCTTCCAGTTTTTTTCCCTGAAGATTATCAGTTCTTTTACGTTTCATCCTACTCGTAAGTTCTAAAAAAGATTTTCTAGGTTTTGGTGCTGCAGGTGTTCCCATTGTTACAGTATTTCTCCTAAAACATGTATACAACTTTTAACTTATATATATATATATATATATATATATATATATATATATATATATATATATATATATATATATATATATATATACACATACGTACCTGTTTAACTTCAGTCTAAGACCTTCAAGTATTAATTGGCCCTCCTTCATTTTTTGTTCACCCTGCTTGATGAGTAGGTTACCCTGCTGAATCAGCTTTTCACCCTCTTTTAAAATAAGTTGTCCCTCCTCATATTTCCTTATGTGTTGCTTAGGATCTGTTTCTAAGCTACATATATATATATATATATATATATATATATATATATATATATATATATATATATATATATATATATATATATATATATATATATATATATATATATATGTATATATATATATATATTTATATTTATATATATGTATGTATGTATGTATGTATGTATGTATGTATGTATGTATGTATGTATGTATGTATGTATGTATGTATGTATATAACATCTTATTTTAGAAGTAATAAAAAACTTACCAGACATGATTTGTATTCTATTTTTTTATCCAGAAAATCTTTATATTTAGTGAAGAACAAACTGCTTTTTTTTCCACATTTGTTAAAGTTTTTTATCAACTCAAAAGCTAGTCTTCGAAAAATTTTGAAACTAACCATACAACCAGCATTATTTAGTGCAATAAACTTAGACTCCAAAAATTTTGCACAGGCTTTAAAATTTTTTCTTAAGAATATATGCCTTGGGGGAAATGTATGTGTTAAAATTTGACGAAGAGTGAATGTAGCCATTTTGATAGTTAATAAAAATCATTGCAAGGTAAAATTGAATCAAATAAAAACTTACCGGAAGTTATTGAACTACGGAATTTTCATTTACTTCACAGAATTTAGTCGGTTTTTGAATAAAACTCACAGTAGTAAAAATGATTTTTAAGCATGAGGTCACAGAGGTCGCCTCAATTTTTTCGCATGGCAGTAAAGTCAATTTGCAGTAGCTATATTTTATTCAAAAAAAACAAGGCGACCTCTGTGACCACATGCTCAAATCAATCAATGTTTAAGAAATCAAAAAATCAGCAAAAAAATGCTTTGCCAAAACCCTTTTTTTCTATTTCTAGTTTTACATTCAATTAAATACATGAATTTCGCATAAAAATAATATAGAAATTTAACACTTATCATATACTTTGAAAGGATTTTAACAAAAATGCGAGTTTTTTAAAACCTCAAAAAAACCCTTAAGATGTCAAGTTTAAAAAAACTAAAAATAATTTTTTTTTTTTATAGAGAGTTAAAAACTAAATGCAAAAAAAAAAAAAAGTTAAAATGTTTAAATATGAAAAATCACTAAAAAATATGTACAAAATCCTATTTTCGCTAAGCGATGCATAGTGTGTCGGTCCAAATATCTTTTGCAACATGAAAGTAAACTCGGTCCAATGGTTGTGCAAAATGTGTGCAATTAGGTGGCAAACAAATGATTACAATACTATTTTCTCTGCAAAATTGTCCCAAATCTAAGGTCAAATGTGATTTGTGGCCATCTAAAAAAAGAGTTATTGGCAATAGGACACTATTTTTCCTTAAAAATTCAATGAAAGGTCCAGATATATAATCGTAAAATGTTTGGGACATTTGGTAACCTTTGGCTGATTTACTCATAACCCAATCTTTAGGAAAGTCACCTGCAATTTCTGGTGGAATTTGCTGTTCATATGGATACAAAACCAAAGGTGTTGCAAATAAATTACTTGTATTTATTGTTATCATAACTGAGAAACTTTATCACTATTTGCAGTGATGTTATACAATCGTCTATTTTTTTGTCCAATTACATTTTTAATAGATGGACACAGATCAAGAGATGACTCATCAAGGTTCCAAATGCCAATTACTTTTTGGTCAAGATTCATTTTATTTGCTAAAATAGATACACTCTTAAAAAGAAGTTTCTTTGTGACTGGCATACCAACATTGGTCATATCAATTAGCCAGTTTTTAATTTTAACCTCTACGTTTTTATCAAAAATTGTTGGACGCTCTATTTGACTCTTTGCTCGACCTTGTGTTTGTTGAACAAGAGTTGTCTTAGGTATTTTATAAAATTTAGATGCTGCATATATTGTCATAGTCTTCTTTTTTATTTTATCCTATGCTTCATCCATATCCTGTTGTGAATATGGTTTATAAGATCTTTTTGGGCCTAAAACAAAAAATTAAATTATTTTTGTAAGGCTAGGACTTTCTTTTGTATACGGTAAAAAAGAGGAAAAAAGAAAGTCACATCAACTTTTTTGTAAAAATATTAGTTTTTAGGTGTAAATCGATCGTTTTTACATGCAAATTCCAAACTTACCATGTTAATGAGCCATTATTGATTAAAATAGTTTTTTAACAACAAAATTTTTACAATAAAAAACCTAAATCTTCACCATACAATTTTTGACGCAATGTTCAAAATGGCATTAACTTATATTGAATATTTACATCTCAGTAGAGCAAATACTCTGATTGGCCGAATTCTCCACCAATCCAGTCAATTTTTTTATGGAAAGTTTCTTCAAAAACTTTTAATTAAAATAACAAAAAGTATTTTCTCAAAATAATTATTTTATAATATACAAAATTTATCATTTGTTACATTAGGACTTTCTTACAGCATAGGACTTTATTAGGTCACACCATGGTAAGTTCAATAGAAAAAAAGCTATTGGTCATTTGGTCATTTGACCTTTGACCCTGGTCAATGGCAAAGGTCAAAGGTCATAATTTTTTTTTACACATTGCTTTTTCTCTTGTGGATGTCCCATAAAAAAATCTTTTTAGGATTCCCATAAACAGCTTTGGGATTAGTATTAAAGTGTAAGTAGGTTCTAAAAATTTAATATTTAAATACCTTGTAATTGTACAGTATTTTAAGGTAATTTATTGAACATAGGCTCTAGGCTGTATAATAGCTACCATATACTAAATATACTATAATTTGGTGATACTTGGCCTATATATATATATATATATATATATATATATATATATATATATATATATATATATATATATATATATATATATATATATATATACACACACACACACTGCAGGCCAAAAGTTTCCGGACACTTGGATTTTGTTTAATTTTTTAATTCAAACTCCCATAATTATTTCAATAAAATTCAAATATCATGTTTATTTTTTAAAAGATACATATAGTTACTATTTAAGAAAAAAAAAAAAAGAAAAAAAAATGGAATAAAAAAAATACTAACAACACTATTATAATTAAACTGTCTTTTCGTCAAAAAATAACCCACGAGTTTTTATCACTGTTTTTGCGATCCGTGGCATCCTATTTATTAATTTATTTATTATTTCGGGTGTAATTGATAACCAGGATTCTTCTAATATTTGCCACAAGTGCTCTTTGGATGTTGGGCATTTTTGTCTGACCTTTCTGTCCAATTCTTCCCACAGTAACTCTATTGGGTTCAAATCTGGTGATTGGGCTGGCCAGGTCATGTTTTTGAGGACACCATTATCCTCTTGTTCCTTTATATAGTTCTTACATAATTTTGAGGTGTGTTTAGGGTCATTGTCCTGCATTAAAACAAAACCACGATCAATAGTTCTTAAGCCAGAAGGTATAGCATTGTTTTCTAGAATTGTTTTATATTGTTCTTTTTTCATAATACCCTCAATTTTAACTAGGTCACCTACACCAGCTAAAGAAAAACATCCTCATACCATAACTGACCCACCACCATGCTTGATTGTCGGCACTAAACACTCTGGGATCATTTTTTCTTGTTGTTCTTCTGATGTAAATTCTACGCCTTTGCCCAAACAGTTCAAATTTGGACTCGTCGGTCCATAGTACTTTTCCCCAGTCTTCTTCTGTCCAATTTTGGTGGTCTATAGCCCATTGTAACCTTTTCTTTTTATTTCTAATCCGTAGCAACGGTTTCCTGACCGCTATACGGCCAGAAAGTCCTGCTTGTCTAAGATGTCGTTTCGTAGTGGTTAATGAAATAGATTTTGAATGACTCCTATTAAAACCTGAAGTTATTTCCGGGGCCGTAAGTCCTCGATTTCTTTTACTCATTAATATTATACTATTATCTTCAGCTTTTGTTGTCTTCCGTGGTCTACCAGATCTTTTTTTGTCTTCAAAAATGCCTGTTTCTTTCCATCGTTTGATGGTATCTTGTACAGTACTTCTGGCAACTTGTACTTTTTTGCAAATTTTACAAACTGAATAACTCTCTTTATGTAATGTAATTATTTCAGAACGTTTTGCAACTGTTAAAGAAGGTTTTTTACCCATATTTTTAATTAAATAGTCGAATTATAAAATTTTAAAAATTTTTTGAAGACTTTTTAATGCAACCGTCATTAATACCAAATGAAAACTAAACAAAACTAAATATTCTTAATCATTTTAGTCGGATATCATTATATTATAAATATTTCCTTCATGTTTCAACAAATAAATAACTTTAACAAGACAAAACTCTTAAGAGTAATGTGACGCTATATATCAAGTTAAAATAAGCAATTAAAAAACAAACTTATTTATGTAAGTTTAAGGCCAGTAATACCTAATTAATGACCTCAACCTTACATAAACACTTAAAATTAGTAAGTTTAAGTATTATAAATTAATATTATTGATTAATTTAATGATACAGGATAGATTTTAGCTTTTTATATAAAAAATATCAAGTGTCCGGAAACTTTTGGCCTGCAGTGTATATTGTTGAAAAGTAACAAAAATGCAACAGTTTAAATTTAACAGTTTTAGCTACATGGCTGTATAGTACCGAATGCAGTGTAATATTTACACCATTACCATTGCAATACATATTTGCTAATGATAAATTTAAAAAGCTATAATAGTAAATGATGATGCAAGCTAAGTGCTTTGGTTGCTCCTTCAGATTCCTTAGAAGTAATGAAGTATGACCGACCAGTTGTAGTTTTGGGTTTGACTGCTATTAAAAGATCATTCAAATCAACGGTAAAAATATCTGGAGAATCTCTGAAGGAGAAAAACTGACCTGGACCATAAGGGTGAAGAAAGTTCATGGTTATTTCTCTTTTTTCTTGATTGCTCTTCAACACACAACCTATCCACCAATGTTCATCATACTCTACAACCATGTAACCAGTAATTGAACTGAAGTTGAGCTGGCTAACATTCTGTGACATAATTTTTTCGATTCTAGAAACAGAACTGGAACTATAATTTGTACTTGAAGTTCATTCATGGATAATGGTTTAAAGCAATGAAGTTTTTGGGTACCAGGAATCGTTTTAACATTCAAAAATCTTGTGGATTTGATTTGACAATCATTTGCAGTGAGGTATTCAAAGGAAATTCCATGGATATTTTCTTTAGCAAAAGTATATAATTGATAAGTGGTCATTATTTGGTCATGGTATGGACATTGTAAACTTGCTTTTGCTGCTTCACGTTTAACAGTTCCTCCAACTCTATCACAAGGGTCCTTACCATGACTTGTGGCAAAGAAATGCCATTCGGTTGGATTACCAAAATCCTCTTTGTGAAAGTACAGATTTATTAAATTCTTGCAGTTTTTGTATTGTGCTGCACAGCCATCACTAAAATATGTTATTTTTAGTGATGGCTGTGCATTTTCACTTTTAAAAAATTAATTAGTTTACGCTGAAAAAGATGAACTGCAATTGTGTCATGAGTATTACATTCCAAAAGCAGCACATAACTTCCATGACATAAATTTCCTTCATATTAAAACAAAAGGATGTCAAGTTACTTGACTATTTGTCCAGTGATATATATGTGCTGCATCTTGTATGATAAATGCATAATTTTCTGAAAAATCACCAATAACCAGAAATTCTCCATCGGATAAATTGTTTTTCTTCCAGTCTAAATATTTTGCCTGCTCTTGAGCAATAAAATCATGTCTAGTAAGTGTTTTCAAGCTCCCTAAAAATCTTTCAATAAATTCATCAGTGGACTGTATAAAGGTTTGAAGCTGGGACCTATCTGTTGTAGTCCACTGTTTATACTCAATTTCTTCAACTCTTTTAATTTCAAAGCATTTCAACAGCCATTCTTTTAGCAAAGCAACTCCAGGGCAATTTTTACACTCGCCTAGAGGACATGCTGGCCAGGAAGGATTGCATAGAATTTTAGCCAAAGCATGTTTGTAGTTCTTAATTGGGGTTTCTAGTTCATCTTCTAGTTGTAAATCATCCATATGTGATCTGACTATCATGAGCTTAACATTTTGATGAATGGTACATACGCACACAGTGAGTACACTTGCTCCTGCAAAGACACATTCTTTTGGATGTAGCTCTGCAAACTTCAAAAACCTGATTCTGATATTTGGATACTTTTCTAAAAATAATTGATAAACTTCCTTCAAATTACTTAAAACTAATCTTTTCTGAAAATGTTTTCTTTCCCGATTTTCCATAACAGCTAGAAAATCTTTTTCCAGGTATTACACAGTTAACAGTGTCAGAATAATAAACTCTTTTACCATATCTTTCACATGTACAGGTAGTGATTTCCCTTTTTTTGGGTTAGGGGTTGATAAAACACCTTTGATTATTAAAACTTCTTTTGCTTTAGATACAAGTCGATGCTAACAATTGAATTCTCTCATCACTTTTCGATTACGCCATTGAGCAACAAATATTGTCAAAGTCATGATCTTTTCACTCTTACTTTGTGTTGATTTATACTTATCCTGGAGCACTTTAACAATGTCATCAGCACATGTGTTGGAAACTTTTTTTTTAGTTGCTTCGTATTCATCATCCTCTGAAGTATCAATGGCAATAGCATCTGAATAAGTAGATAAAAGGTCTAACTTCCTTTTTACAAGTTGTTTAAGCTTTTTCTTTTTCTCCGGAATATAACTTTTAACAGTTTGTAACTTGCGTTTATCCAAGGGTGACTCACCCAAAAACAACAAGGATTTATTAAAAATTGAAATTTCTACATCCTGGCACTGATAATTTTCATCTCCCTTGTCACTACAAGTATCTTGAGATCTGGAACTGCTTTGAGAATCTAACTCTGTATTACAATTTGCAGAACTTTAATCATCACATAATCCTATTTCGGAAGGTAAGCCAGTGATCCTCTTTCGGCAAGTATCATATAATTTTGCTCCAGCCATAAGTTTTGAGGGATACATAGCTACCTGCTGACTAGTAACTACCCTTAAAGTTTTATGTAGTTTTTTCTTATGGTGTTGGAAAGGATCATAACAGTAGTGCTGTCTTTTCTTTAACTCTTTCACTTGCGCTTGAAATGCCATTTTTAATCTAAATTTAATTTGAAAGTTGCTAAAAACTTCTTCCTAAGTTGTCTTTTAACAACTAATTCAATGGAAATGAATTGATTATTTTAATGTAAATATATATAGCTTTAAGCCTCATATAATTTAATACTGACTTAGTATGTATATATAGTACTAGTAATTAAATTACAACACCTAGAAAATTAAAGGAAAAAAAGGAAATAATTAACAATATATATCTACAATAAGCTTTTTACAGAAAATGACCTCAAAATATCGCATTTGTGAGGCGGATAAATATTAAACTTTTAGAACCTACTTATACTTTAACGTTAACCCCAAAGCTGTTTGTGGGAATCCCAAAAAGACTTTATCATGGGACATCCACAATAGAAAAAGCAATGTGTAATAAAAAAAAAATTACCTTTGACCTTTGCCATCGACCAGGGTCAAAGGTCAAATGACCAAATGACCAATAACTTTTTTTTATTGAGCTTATCACTTTTTTGTATAGACACAAAGTTGTTCGTCTATGCAAGAGCTTCTGTTTGCCACCAAAATCAACTTCCTAAGTATAATAGAAAAAAAGTTATGACGTTTTAAATAACCAAGGTCAAGTGAAAAGGTCAAAACTTTGAAAGGTCAAAACTTTGAAAGGTCATATCTCAGGAAATAATTGACCTAATTAAAAAAATTTTAATTCTGTCCATATGCCCAACATGTGAGTCAATTTTCATCAAAATCTGAGTTGGTGATGTCGGGTGGGTAGTTCCACTTGATGTGGAATGCCCCATGTATTCATATATACATAAATATATGCATACATGCAATCTTTATACATATATGCATATATGCATACATGCGACCTTTCTGCAACCATATATACATAGATATATCCATACATATATATATATATATGTATATATACATACATGAACCTTTAAACTATTGAATTTAACATAATACAATAAATCTATAAATTATTGGTGACACTTCAAAACAATTTAAGAAAATTATGAATGAAAATTGGCTGTATTTCTTAAAAAGTAGTTATTTAGTTGCTATGAAGAAATCATTCTTTGGTAGCTGAAAAAATTAAAAATTTCTTATGAATTACTATTATATTTCAATTGCACATTTGTGTATTACATTTTTAAGCATTATCATTAGATGTTTACATTAAAAAATCCTATTTTTCTAGACTTGTCCTAAAGCTCATATTTTGTATGGAAGTTTTTTTCTCTTCTGGTTTTATTAACTTTATATTGAATTTTTTTTAAAAATTCTTTTAGGTGTAAGGTATGGTAAATTTTATTTAATACTTTATTAATATAAACTATAAGCTTAAAGTAAAACTCAGAAATTTAAATAATGAAGTGAATTTTCATTCTTTTATTTTTGTGCGATTTTAGACAAAACTAACTATTGTGAGGGAGTTTCATCATGCTGAAAAATACAGCTCCCATTAGGAAAGTAATTTGGAATGTCTGGTAACAATACTTGGTTCAGAACATTTGTTAACTTGTGTTGATTCATCACCAACATATCATTTATCATCTTTGTTTTAATTGATAGCAATCAAATTTTGATAATCCTTTGCCCACTGAACATGATAGGATGGGATGATACCTTACACAACTGATGAAAAAAAGCTGCTAGTTGATCCTTAAAGCTGCTAGTTGATTTTTAAAGCTTTTTTTTTCCTGTTTTTTTTTGTTTTTTTTTTTGCACTCCTTCAACAAAACTAGCTTTGCACAAGCTGTTATTGATGATTTCCAGCCAGAGGTTGAGGATTTTGGATATGTTGTCAGACCTTCAACTCTTTTCTTGATGATATGAACTGATTTCTGACTGAGACCAACTTTCTTGGCAATGTCTCTTTAGGAAAATGTATTAAGTTTCAACATGCCTTCTATTTGCCTTCTGAATATTTAGTATATACTGCACTGTGAACCAGAGAGACTGCCAGGTTTTATGTTGTGTCACTCAACTAAAACCTTTATTATTAGTTTAGTATTAGTTTATATTGATCATTAAAAATGTTTTTTTAAATCAAAATTGCGTGTTAAGATGTCAAAAATAGTAATTAAAAGCCTTGAATAAATGCAAAAAAAGTAATAAAATTGGAAAAAAAGTCGTCGTAATGACGATTTAGAAAATGTGGGTAATGAAAAGCGTAAGTCTTAAGCTAGAATTAAAAAAAAAAAATGGGTGTCTTCTATAAAGCGATACAAATAACTTTTATATTTATTTTTTTAAGAATCAGATATTGTAAAATCAATTTTCAAAAAAAGATTTTAAAAATTTTACAATAACTTTTTCTAGAAATTGCATTTTAAGTTAAATTTTTCTCAAAATTATACATTTTTTTATAAAATCATGTCATTTAAAACAAAACATCCATGTTATTTTTTGGATTTATTTAATATTTTTAATTATGAGCTTGCCATTTTTGAACGAAATGCCTTTTGCTGCTGCTGCTGGGAGTTTCTTGGAGCGAAGTCCAAGTCTTTATGCCCTGTAAATTCAACAATAGAAGATCTGATGAAGCAGTGTGTGTGTATATATACATATATATATATATATATATATATATATATATATATATATATATATATATATATATATATATATATATATATATATATATATATATTTGGTATAGGAATTAATTCATGCGGTTTTTAATTGAAAATTGAAGGTTTATTTCAAAAACTAAATGATGAATACATTAATGAAAATAGTGTCCATCGCTAGTCAGTACTTTTGCCCATCTTTCCAGCGATTTACGAATTCCGTGTCGAAAAAATGCTTCATCCTTAGAAGTGATCCAATCAGAGATCCATTTTTCGATATTTTCTGAAGAAGTGAAGCGCTGTCCAATTAAATCGTTATTCATGCAATCGAACAAGTAGTAGTCAGAAGGAGCAATGTCCAGAGAATACGGCGGGTGGGGTAACGCTTCCCATCCGACATTTTCCAAATAGTTTTTGACAGGTTTTGCAACATGTGGTCAAGCTTATCATGCTGAAAAATGAGTTTATCATGTCTGTTACCCCAATCTGGTCGTTTTATGACCAGAGCTTGCTTCAAATGCATTAATTGTCGTCGATAACGTTCTCCATTAATAGTTTCACCAGGTGTCAGAAGCTCATGGTACACCACACCTTTCATATCCCACCATATACACAGCATAACCTTTGCACAGTGAATATTCAGTTTGGGTTGTGATGGACCTGGTTCACCTGGCTTTACCCAGGCCTTTTTTCGTTTAGGATTCTCGTAATAAATCCATTTCTCATCACCAGTAACGATTCGATGCAAAAATCCCTTTCTTTTCTGTCTTTCAAGCAGCAATTCACAAATGGTCTTTCTTCTTTCCACGTCTCTGTCTTTCAATTCATGTGGAACCCAATGAGACATTTTTTGAATCATACCCATGGCTTTGAGGCGTCTGGAAACTGTTGATTGTTCAACTCCTAACGATTTTGCAAGGTCCTCTTGCGTTTGACAAGAATCCTGATCGAGCAATGCTGCCAATTCTGCATCTTCAAATTTTTTCGGCTGTCCTGGTTGCTCTTGGTCTTCCAAACAAAAATTACCACTTTTAAACCGTGCAAACCACTTCTGACAGGTTTGCTCAGCTAGAGCATGGTCACCATAAACTTCAACCAAAATATGATGACTTTTGGTAGCACTTTTCTTCATGTTAAAGTAATGAAGAAGAATCCCCCGCAAAAACACTTTATCAGGAACAAAAATCGACATTATCAGTTAAATTAAAAATAGTGTTGTTTATGCTTAAATCAAATGATTTATAATGAAAATGATGCGCAATAACAGTGATCTTCGCATGCATGCGTGGCTAAACGAAACGCTGAGACAATAAGCTAGTTTTGTAATCCCTTGTCAAACCGCACGAATTAATTCCTAGACCAAATATATTCTGGGTATTCCCTTGAAATTTGTAATTACCCAACTGTAGTTTGCTCTAGTTGTAGAAGAAACCTTTACTTAATGAAGTCGGGCAATACACCCAGAGGCTCGTGGGGAGAGAAAGTATCAAAGGTAATTCTCATATTTTTAAAATAAAATTATTTTATAAAGTCATTAATTTTTTTAAAAGTGTTATTTTAAAAGTAAGCCTATTAATCTCTATAAAATTTGATGTGTTTTTTTTTACCTTTTTATTTAAGACTATGCCACTATTTATATCAAATCATTCATTGTAATGAAGCATTTATCTTTATACAATTATGTGTTTAAATATCACTTTTGAAGGTTGAGTGGAAAATGCTGACTATGAATTCAACTTCAATGCTCCAGGATGTCTGCTTATGGATACTTGTTTTGGTTGAACTGTTGAGTTAGATTATAAGTTAGCATTTGCTGAATTAAAAAACTCAAGACCTTGCACAGGTTCAAGGGGAAAAAATTTTAGTAAGTTGGAAGTTTCATATTTTGCTGTGTTATGTTCAGCCCTTTGTTTAATGCCAACTGCTATCCTTTGTAGTTGACTTTAATTGAAGAAGAATTTAACATTAACTTTAATATGACAGCAAGTCCAGGACAGTGACTATAATCCTGTCAAAACGGCTGTTTTCATAGCCACAAAATTTTTTAAAAACATTACAAATGGCTTGTTTTGTAATATCTCAAAAGCTCTAATTTACAAGAACAACTTTCATTTTAGGCATGTATGTTTTTATAGTGTGCCACTAGATTAGGCGAAAAGTTAGGGGAGCGGGAAAAAAAAAATCAATTTGCTCCTATTACATGTTTGAAAGGCTTTTTCAAATCCAATTGAAAAGGTTTCTTATAGTAATACCTACAGTAGAATCTTAAAATAGTTTAGAAATCAACAAATGATTTTAATGGAAGAAGGATTTAATTTGGTTATGATAAATATATACGTGATAAATACATGTAAAAACTTAAAAATTGATTTTTCCAACCTTAGCACGCAAACTAGATTTTAAAAATATTTTTAATTAACCATATAGATTAATACTAAACTAAAAATAAAGGTTTGGATTGAGTGACACGACATAAAACCTGGTGGTCTTTCTGGTTCACAGTGACTGAATATCCAAATGTTTAAAATGTTGATATTTGTGTTTTGTATTTTATTTGATAGTATTTTGTTTTTGTAATTAATGCCAGAATACAAGAATCAAATTTAAAATTTCAAGTCATACTCTGATTCTGTTTGATTTTAAGTCATACTTCAGATCAAGTTTGGTTTCATCATAAGCCTATACTTTTTATGAAACCAAACTTAAAGATTTAAAATATGATTTTTGAAATTTTAAATAATAGATGATAAATAAGTGTTTGGACAAATTTTAATTCATTTTTTCTGGTTAAACAGTCATGTGGTTAAATGCATATATATAAAAAAATCTATGAAATGTTTAATTTAAAATGAGTTTAAATGCAGCAGAACAAGAATTTTCTTAAAAATGTCTCAAAAATATTTTTTGTTAAAAAGCCTACTACAAAAAAATTTTGAAATTGTAAATCATTTAGAAAAAGAAGGATTAGCTTGAAATACAATCTATGATAATTTAAAAAGACTTGAAACTGGTCAGTCTTTTTCTGATAAAAAGCACTCTAGCTGTCTGACATACTGGACTAGAGAAAAGAAAGCCAAATTAAAGAGACTTTTCATCAATCAAATTGGGATCAGTCAGAAAATTGGGTCTTAAATTCAGTGTGAATTGAATATTGAATACAGAACAATCAATTTCAATACAGAAAAGGCTCCAAGATACACTATTGAACAACAAATGAATGAAAAGAAAAGAAGCATAAAACTTTTTAGCCAGCTCTATAATATAAAATCACTTCTGGTCATCGATGATGAAAAGTACTTTTTGTAGTATGTCTGAGGAATAGTTTTATACTTCCAAGGCTGTAGCAATCAATCCATCAATCTATATTATAGAATGTTTAGAAAATTGACTTCTTTCATTCATTCAAAAGTATCATTGCCAGATTTAGCAATTTCTAATTACTCCAAAGATTTTAAATTGGATGGATGAATATACCAATTATGTTGATAAGAAATCCAACCCACCAAATGTGCCTCAAGCACAAACAATTTAGAATGTTTGGGGACATAAGGTTTGAAAGGTTTAAAAGGTGTCAAAGCAAAATTGAGATCTATGGCAGGTGATTTTTGGGAACCTAAAAATTTAAACTTACGTTTAAGCTTACATTTTGAGAAGTCAGAAAACAAAAATTTGTAAAATTAAACAAAATATTTTTGTTTTAGAAAAAAATTGTAAGTTTTTCTCTTTACTTATAAGATATTAAAATGTTTTATTCTATTTAACTCGAGTTTTTTTCTATCAAAGTTACTTATCAATGTTTTAAAGTACTGTAAGTTGTAGGTATTTTATAGATATTTTTCTTACACTTTGATTATTTTGTTTATTTAGTTGCATTAATTCATCAATTTGTCTATTCTTTTGTTATCATTTGTTTATTCTTCTGTTATTTCATTATTACAAAAGTTTTACAAAACATTTTCTTACTGATTTATTTCCAAGTTCTTATTCTTATCTTAAGCCAAAAATTGGTGAGAAAGTCAATTTAAAAGTTCCAATACATTGTTGTAATCATGATAATGTTGATGAAACACAAATTGTAAACTGGGAGCCACCTAGCCCTAAATGGAATCCTTGGCTTGCTCAGCCAATACCTTTTGAAGGAGCAGAGGGGAATATGGTTAGTGTTTAACTTTCTACACCAAGCAGAATGAAACCACTTAGTAAAGATTAAGGTTACATATTAAATTTTTACAGAGTTAAAGAAAACAAAAAACCACATTTCTGACAATGATCAAATTTTGTTGTTATTGGAAAAAAATATGAAAGTTATTAACAAATATTTACAGCCTCCTCCAAGTGCTGCATTTATCTATGATGAGTTCCAGGATAAATGGGAAGATAATAATTTTACTTCAATGTTAGAAGAACGAAAAAAACTACCAGTATACAAACACAAACAGCAAATCATTGATTTGGTTTATGACAACCAAGTAGTGATTATTCGAGGTGCAACTGGATGTGGTAAAACTACTCAGGTATTTTTCTTTAGGGTCCCAATATTGCTATAGTTTAGGAGTAATATTAGTGTGAAATTGAGAATTGAAAAAAAGTAACATCAAACTTGAATTAAATTATACAAAAAAATTGTTTTTCCAGGTTCCACAGTATATTCTGGATGACTTTATTCTTAAGAGTGTAGGAGATCAATGCAATGTTGTAGTTACACAGGTTAAATCTTTTTTAAAGCTTAAAAAAATAAATTTTTAAGTTGTTGGCTTTGTATCTGTGTTATAGTAAAAATAGACTTTTTTTGTTGTTAACTTTATATCTGCATTAATTTATTTAGCCACGCCGCATAAGTGCTACTAGCATTGCTGAGAGAGTAGCTACAGAGCGTTCTGAATGTCTTGGAAATAGTATTGGATACTCTGTTAGATTTGATAGCATTTTACCTCGAAGTCATGGATCAATAATGTTTTGTACTACAGGTTATAAATTTTATTCTAATGTATTCTCATACTTTCTCATTCTCAACACATAGAAGCTAGTACACAATATAATTTAAGTGAGAAATAATATCAAAATATATCAAAGAAAAAAAGACTATTTTATAATTTTTTTTAAAAAATTGTAAAATAGTCTTTTGGAGCCAACGCTCTTCTTTTTTTAAATTATTTAGTATTAAAAGAGCATATTTTTTATAACAGGGGTTCTGTTACGGAGAATGGAAAATGGCTTGACTGGAATTTCTCATGTTGTTGTTGATGAAATTCATGAGAGAGATATTAATGTAACTAAATCATTTCAACTTCTTGACTCAAAACATTTGTTTTAATGGTTTTGTGGTCTTTCTTAAATATTAATTTAACAAAAGACTTCAAAAAGGGTTATGTAAATATAACTTAAGATCTTATTTTCAATATATTTCAGTCTGATTTCCTTCTAATAATTCTTCGTGAAATGCTTTACACTTTTCCAAAACTTCGAATTATATTAATGAGTGCTACAATTGATACCAAAATGTTCTCACAGTATTTCAATAATTGCCCAGTTCTTGAAATAGAAGGTTTTATGCACCCAGTGCAAGGTATTTTTTATTTTATTTTTTTATACTAATTGTTTTTTTATGTTTTTATTTCACTTGTGTATTTTTATGTATTTATTTCACTTAGTAAAATAAACAGCTTGTTGTCTAGTTTATGTGATAGTTTCTTCTTATATGTGATTCAGAGAATATATTTTTTTAAAATAGAGTACTTTTTGGAAGACATTATTCAGATGTTACAATTTGTGCCTACTCTTCTAGAAAAAAGGAAAAATAAAGATGTTGATGTAGATGGGGAGGTTTTGCTAGTTTTTTTTTTTTTTTAATTTTTTAGGTTTTGTTCTCGGTAATTGTTATTTGGTACCAAAAACCTAAAAACTTTAGTTATTAATATTTTACTTTACTTATTTTAATTTCCTGTTGTAGAAAGGTTTTTTATTTTTTAAGAATTTTTCAGGAGAATCTAAACATAGTTTGTGGCACAGAATATTCTATGCAAACAAGAAATTCAATGGCTCAGCTGAATGAAAGTGAAATTTCTATTGGCATTATTGAAGTATGGAGTTACCAATTTACTTTTTATTTCGTTTAAAAGGTTACATCTGAATTTTGATTTTAATAATAAATGTCTATCAAATGATAAGATTGAAATACTTTAAATTACTTTAAAAAATTGTAAAATAGTCTTTTTTTTCTTTGATATTTTTTGATATTACTTCTTATTGTATATTATTATTACGTATCATTATTGCATAGTATTATTACATAATATTGTTACATATTTTATTTTTCATATTATTGTTTTATTTTACACATTTTTATACATCATTTATTTTACATACATAATTTATTTTACATATTATTGTTGTATATTTTTATAAAAAATCGTCATATTTAATACTATTGTTATTATAAAGTTTATTTTCATTTTTAGGCCTTGCTCTTATATATCACATCTATGGATGTACCTGGAGCTGTTTTAATTTTTTTACCAGGTTGGAGTGTAATCTTTAATCTCCTGAGGCATTTGCAGCAACACCAACTGTTTGGTAAAGTGTCATAAACATGTTGTTTTAAAAGATCATATTCTCCCATTAAGATTGTTTATTATTATCTTATTTTTTTACATTTAGAATCTTTTATCAGAAATTGAATAACTTAATTATACAGACTGCATAACTATACAATATTTACTTTATGGTTTAGTGAAAAAATGCTTGAAGCAATACAAGTTTATAGCAATTTGTCTTAAAGTACAAGTGATATATTTTTTAATTTTACTTTTAACTTATCATAGTTTTGATGCAGTTTTATTAATTAGGTTCCCAAAGATTTTTGTTACTTCCTCTTCATTCACAAATTCCAAGAGGAGATCAAGGAAGAGTTTTTAAACCAGCTCCTCATGGTGTGAGAAAGGTATTTTACTTGTTTTGTTTCTTAAATCACTCAAGTTGGGTATCATCAGCATTCTAAAGAATTGTTTGACCTGAAAATTTAAAGACTGGTTTACATTTTGAGAAGTCAGAAAAAATTTTTTTTTATTTAACTTATCTTTACTCTGCAAAAATACCCTTAAAATTCTGCATTTTACTTATTTTAGATAATTCTATCCACAAATATTGCTGAAACCAGTATAACAATTGATGATGTTGTTTTTGTTGTAGATTCTTGCAAGTATGTTATTCTTTTTTTCTTAAATTATACTTTGGTGCATTTTTAACATTTCAATACATATGATGGGATTTGAATTTGTAGAGTAAAAATCAAGCAATTTACATCTCATAACAACATGACCAACTATGCTACTGTCTGGGCTTCTCAATCAAACTTGGATCAGCGAAAAGGAAGAGCTGGTCGTGTGCAATCTGGTTTTTGTTTCCATCTTGTCAGTCGAGCTCGTTATCAAAAGTTAGTTGAACAAATTTGTTTGTATATTATATTTTTTCTGTTGTTAATTTTTTTTTACATTCATTTTTCTTTGTTGCAATTTTCATAAACCATTTAAAATTCTATGCTTGGTTTTCCAATTTAAAGAAATCGTTTCTTTTTTGAATCACTAGTTGTAAATGAATGACAACCAATTTTTTTCATTGTTTCTAAGTTAACAGAGTAAAAAAAAGAAGTCAATCCTGCTTTTATTTTTACCTACTTTAGATTAGCCCAACATATGACACCTGAGATTCTCCGAACTCCTCTTCATCTTTTAGTACTGAACATTAAGTTGTTGAAGTTAGGAAAGGTAGTTGACTTTCTAAATAAAGCAATTGAATCTCCTCCGATGCATGCTGTCATTGACTCTCTAATATTGCTTAAAGAAATGCAAGCCCTTGGAGACAATGAATGTCTTACCCCTCTTGGTTATATTCTTGCAAAACTACCAATTGAACCTAGATTAGGAAAGATGATTATTCTAGGATGTATTTTTAAGTATGATTTAATCCAAAAAAATTTTTATAATGTAAAGTTTTGAGAATTTTAGTTTCTTTTTCATATAAATAATTTTATTTTAAACTTTTTTTTAATTTATAAAGTGTTGGAGATGCTATGTGTTCTATAGCAGCAAGTATGTGTTTTCCGGAACCTTTTGAAAAGCCAGTTGAACACAAAAGATTAGGATGGGTGCACAAGAAGTTTTCAGGTACAAGGAACAGTGACCATATTGCTATGTTGTGGGCTTACCAGCAATGGGAAAATGCAAGGTGATTGAAATTATTGAATCGTAATCTTATAGTCAATGTATGTAATAGTCAAGTTGTTTTTGTGTTTATGAGGATAAAAATTTATTGAACTAAGTTGTTTCAATAACAAAACATACTTTTTAATAAAACTAGGGTTTCTGGAGTAATAGCTGAAGAAAATTTTTCTCGAAATCATGAACTTAATTTACTAACTCTGAGAATGACTGCTGATGCTAAGCAGCAATTAAAAGATTTGTTGTGCGCGCTTGGTTTCCCTGATGAATCTATGCATCCTCGTCCATTTAACTTCAGAGGAATAGATGAACAACTTGATCTGGTAAGTGCTTCTATCTTTAATTGCTTGGCTTTCATTTATATATTCTATGTGTATATTCTATGTCTATATTCTATGTCTATATTCTATGTGTATTGTATTCTAGCGAACTTGTATTTATGTATAATGAAATTTTTTTTATGAATGTGGGATGACAGTTTTAGATTTAAAAAAAACAACTGGTAAAACATTTTTATTGAATAAGACAAAATTTAATGATTTTAATGGTAATTTGTATGGTTTTTATGGTAATTGATGATTTTTGTATAGTTGTTGTTCTTTAGCAGTTAGCTAATTCTTTTCGTAACTAAGTTAATTTTGTCTTATGCCATTTTTTACATTTCTATCTTTCCATTATCCTTTTTTAAGAGTTTAAATGAAAAGTAACGACGTTAATTTAGGTGACTGGTATTCTATGCGTTGGATTATACCCGAATATTTGCATGCATCGCGAGAAAAGAAAAGTTCTAACAACTGAAGGGAAAATAGCGATTATTCATAAATCATCTGTTGTCTGTTCTAATGAAAAAATCTTTTTCCCTTCTCCTTTCTTTATATTTGGTGAAAAGGTACTAATGATAGTAGGTTTCATGTAGTTGTTTAGTTGTTGTTATTTACTTGAATCGTTAAATTTATCTATTAAGATTCGTACACAAGCTGTTTCTTGTAAACAATTAACGATGATATACCCTGTACAGTACCTAATATTTACTTCGTGCAAAGCAGAAGCTTGTCATCGAGCAATTAATATCGACGAATGGTAAGGAAAATTTTTTTTTAATTACTCAAAAAACTAGGATTCACTGTGTTCTTCTCACAGTCTTATGTAGTAGTGCAAGAGGATCAACTTTTAATAACAAGTTTTAAAAAAAAATGTCGAAACGAAATGTTTTTCTTTTATTAGGCTAGAACTAAAGATACCTTTTCAGCAAGCGGCTTCCTTAGTAGCTTTTCGAAATGTAGTTGAAAATTTAATTGTTCGAGTTTCATCTGATCCTAAAATGATATCTAAGATGTCATCTCAAGATAACGATACACTAAATCTTGTAAGAGTTCTTTCTCGATGTGATTCAGGTTTATATATGATTCAAAATCAGAATTATGGGCCTAAAGAGGGCACCAGTACTTTTGAAAGTTTTCAAAATCCGTAAGTGCTTTTTTTATTGTATATCATTTTACATTTCTAATTCTATTTATGAAAGCCGTAAAGATGACGTGTTTGCTAAATGTTTTTTTTTATGTATCTATAATGATATTAACGACTCGTGTATTTGTTAGGTGTCAGCAAGATTATATTTCCCCAAACGTCCCAATATTACGATTTCATAATACTAAGCCGCGAGGATATCAGGGGCCTCAGTATTTTTACGGAGGGAGACATGGTAATCGAGGAAGAGGAGCTTTTGGAGGGGGTTACGGTGGGTGGTAGTTTTTGTGAAGGTAGTTCCGCATTTTTTAAAGTTCTAAAATTGAGCAAATACCTTCAAAAGCTATAAAGGAATACTTTTTATGTGCGGCGATTCCAAAAGAAAAGAATGTCTAAAGATTGGCCACAAATCGCATCACAAGTGTAATTATTATGGTAAAAAACACAAGTAGTTCAAGTGTTAAATATGAAATAGGTGAAGTTATGTTATTGGCTTTAGCAGTCTGACCATTCTTTCTTATTTGTATTTTGATTTTCCATGATTAAAATAATAGCTTTCACAATTTAATTTATATTTTCAAAAGGTAAAAATTTAAATTAACAATGTATGTTAACTTTAGTTTTTACCTTTTTAAAGTATAAAATAATAATGAATAGCGGTGTTAAACAATCTCAAATGAAAGAATACATTTATTGAAGTTACTTTTGTTTATTTGAGTCGTGTTTGCTTTTTATGAACATATTTCGGTCATGAGCTCACTTTTTCGATCATGCAATATATATATGCTCATTTGATTTGGATGAATCGAAATTTTTTTTTTTTTTTTTTTTTTACAAATTTAAATACTGTGGTTAAGATAGGGCAAAGCATGAATTTAAGGTTCGATCCAATGATCCAATCTTTCAGCTTTTTTTAAAAAAAGAGCTCACTATTTTTATAAATTGAATTTTACAAATTGTTTTGAAACTTAAATGATCACTTACAAGCCCCATTCCCCCCTCAAAAAAAAATAGTAATAATAATAATAAGTTTCTTTATATACATAGCATATGACATAATTAAAGATAAATAAATGTATGATCTGTTCTACATTTTTTCATTTCTTTTACAACAGAATAATAGTTTGTTTTTTTCTATCTAGATTGTTGTAGTGCTTTGTGACAACTTAAAAAGTTAAGTTTTACGTTGAATGCATTCCTAGCCGAACGCCAAAAGAATTTTAATCTAATGAGGTTTTGCCCGATTTAAAACTGTAATAACTTATAATCATTATAAAGTTCTTTTTTATCTTCAAGTTTTAATTTTGAAGTGCCGCCTAATATCACCCAGTTGTTCTCACTTTTTGTCCACAATCGTACATAAATGCATACGGTGGAATTTCGTTATAATGGATCTTCAATTTAAAGAACCTGTTTCCCCTGGTTTTTCTTCTAATTTTTGAAATATCGATCTTTTATTTTCCTTTTGTTTGTTACCACAATTTTATTGATAAAGTTCAATTTCCGCGAGCAAGGTATCATTGTTTTGTAGTTAATGGCTCAGTGTGTTTTCCACAGGATTAGCACTCCTAAAAGGAATTTTCATTGTTGTATTCATGCTGGCCTATAAATAAAATTTTTCAGGATAATCTTTTTAACAGAAAGTTTTAAAAATTAAGATCTAGATGAATCGAATTTTTTTTTTTTTTACAAATTTAGAATTTAGATAAGACGAAACATGAATTTAAGGTTCGATATTGCAAGTTCAATCACTTCTATAATATATTCTGTCAAACTTAATAGAGCTGCAGGGTCAATAGTTTGCTATTGCCTGCAATAAATTTTAAAATCATTTCGTAGTTAAATATACAGTGACGACAAAATAAATAGCACAGATTGATGTTCAATATGTAGTGATATATGTTCTAGAGATCTGAGTTTTCGAGATCTAAACTTTTTCAGCCTAATAAAATGTTAACTTTAGAAGATAACATTACTGATTAAGAAAAGAAAGTAACTTAGTTAAAAAAAAAAGTACAATCATATTAATGATTTGTAAGTACAGAATAAGGGGGCAATTTAAATAGCACACTGTGTACAAAATTATCATTTCGTCCTTTTGCTACCAAAATCATGGAGCTTCTTTGTATAAATAGTTTAGAAAACTTTATTAGAGGTAAATTAATATTTAGTGGGGTATCCTTTTGAGTCAATAACTGCTTGACAACGACAGCCCATTGACGAGATCAATTTTTGGCATCGTTCAGGCGTAATGGCGTCCCAAGCCTTTATTTCGATCCAAAGTCGGTCTAAATTTGTTGCATTTGACCGGTTTATGTTTCTGTCAACTTCCTCCCACAAATTTTCTTTCGGATTTAGGTCTGGTGACTGTGCGGGCCACTCCAACACATCAATCTTCTTAGCGTTAACTCACTTTTTAACACTATTGGCGGTGTGCTTCGGGTCGTTTTCTTGTTGGAATTTCCAAACCAAAGGGAGATTTTCCTCGGCATATGGTAACATGACGTTTTCTAGTATTTCTTTGTACATGTGTTGATCAACTGTCCTTTGAATCCTATGCAACGGGCCCACACCACACCATGACGTCAGTCCAAACTTAGACTTATCAGTCTAAAGCACATTTTGCCAAAAACATAAATCCTTGTGTACGTGCTGTTTTGCAAACTTCAAACGGCTGACGAGATTACGTTTTGAGACCAATGGATTTTTTCGGGCAACCCTTCCAAATAGCTTATTTTCGCGTGACTTTTAACAGTGCTGACAGACAGATCGAGTTTTAAATTTTGAGCAATTTGTTCTTTAATTTTTGGTGCGCCAACAAAAGAATTCAGCTTAGCGATACAGGCAATGGCTGCGTCTTCTCTGGGGGTTGTCTTTCGTTCGCGAGACTTGCATTTTTTGTTGCTTAATGAACCAGTATCGTTAAATAAACTGATAGCATTGATAACTTTCTTACGAGAACAACCCAATCTTCGAGCTCTTTTTTGAATTGTTCTATCCTAGATCTCGAAATGCCTGTACTTGTCCTCGAAAGACATCTGTTCCATGTTTACCTCGCTCCATAGCTGATAGATAGATTTTTTGCTATTTTTTTGAATATCCTTAAAATACTGAATCGAATGATTATCTTTTGATATAATAAAAGAATTTAAGTTTTTTTAAATAAAAAGTAAATTTGACAGCTATAAATGTCAAATAAGTATTTCCGTTCAAAAAGGTGAACATTGTTGACGCTTTAAAAAATAACATCAATTGCTTATAAATACAAAAAAGTTGGCATCAAAAAGTAAAACCAACTGGTCATGAAAGTGTGCTATTTATGTTGTCACCACTGTACATCGGAACTTACTTAATTGAATGTAACTGTTTAAAAAAATACGTTGGCGAAACGAAGTTTTAAATTAGAATTCGAACCCAACAACATCAAAAAAGCTAAAACGAGGGCAAACATCATCAGTCTGCAATAGCCACACACAGTTATTTACACAATTGCCTATTATCGAAATTAATAGCGCTCTAAATGGCGGTATTAATCTCGATAATAGACAATTTGTAAAAAATAAATTTTGGACACCATTCTTCACGTTTTTACGTAAGGATAAAAAAGAAAGAAGCCATTAACTGCTGACGTCAGTTAATTTTAAACTGTTTTTTGTAACTTAAAATAATCTTACGAGCTGATGATGCTGGTGAATCGTAACCCAGCGAAAATTTCTCATAATAAAGTAACAACTGTATTTAGAGAATACGTATTATTTGATATTTTCTTACATATATATATATATATATATATATTAGGGGTGTCCATTGTGCAAAAAATTTTCAAAACCACCCAAATTGAATTTTTTCCCATTCTAGTGTGTGTGTACAGTGTAAAAAAAAGTTTTACTAAATTTTAATGACTATTCTTGAGCCCCCTCAAACCCCTTAAAGATAAGCCCCAATTTCCTGTTTAACCCATTAGTGCCTGAGTTTTTTGTTACATTTTACGATTTATAGAAACGGCACGAATGGGTTAAAACAGTAGCACATTTTTGCATTGATTACAAATTTCATAAACAAGCATAATTAATATTATGATATTGACACAATTTAATATGTAATATTGACTGTTATAATTATTTTGCTGTTTCCTGTTTTAGTTAAATAAATTAAAACTGAAATGTTAACAAGAAGTGGTATAGTTCTCAGACACAAACGACCAGCCTTCACCGTCGTCATCATCATCAACAACAAGGCCTGTTACTCGTGCCTCTACAAAGTTTTGGTTAATTGGACACCCATCACCATCAATAACTGGTTCCAAACTACCCGATTGCAGACAGGTTTTGAAATTTTTTCTTTTTTTACGACGCGATGAAGAAAATGTCCGAAATCATGTAACAAATCAAGAAATTGGCTATATAGTGATCGACGCTGTTGTAACTTTCTGGAACATGGCACGTATCAAGACAAAGACAAGACGAAATTCGGTGTTAGATCTTATGTGTCTCAGGAATGAATCGAACCGCTTGTTGACCAAACTTTTTAGAATGAACAGATATCTTTCTCTTTTCCACACACCAGCTTGGATAAAAGCTAGCATTGGTGCTGATGCACCTATGAATGACTTGCAATTCATCCACGACATGATGGACTACAAAGAAATAGACAAGGAAGTTGCTGATGTTATTCTTTCTAAAATAACCAATCACCGATGGTATTTGACAGAAGAGGTAGTTCCATTTGCTTTCTTCAGCAAACATGTTAGTTCCACTGTGAAAAAAGATATGGCAGCCAAACTCTTGGAAATTCCAGTACCAGAAAATTTTCGTCTTGGTAAGCCAGTTTTTCGTCAAATCACTCGTCAAACAGGTTTGTCAAATCTTCTGGGACCTGAATCTCACTCATTGCTCAGCATTCTCGGCATCAATACAGATTGGCATGCTAAACCAATTGAACAGTGGACAGAGCAACCAGGATACAAAGAAGCTGAAAAATTTGTTCGTACGGTAAAAGTTGTAAATGATACCGCAGAAAGAGGAGTTAAACTAATTTCAGAATTTGCCAACATCATAATCAGTGATCCAGAACAAAGAGAATGATTGCTGCAGGGCGTTGAAAATCACAGGCAGCAATATCCTGATTTTGGCAAAAAAACTCTTGGACAATGAAGCAACATTAATAACATTCAGAAAGACAGTCTTAATTTTAGTTTTGGGGTTCCCGTCTGATACTTTGACTATAACTGTTAACCAAAAATGCCGAACTAGCTTGGTTAAACTGGATAATTTAACATATATCATGCAAGCTACTTTTGTTTGGCTTGATTTCTGTGATTTAATTTCTAAATACTTGAAAAAGGAGATTCACAATAATTATTTCTCTGTGTTTTAACTAAAAAAGATACTGTTTTAAACAGGAAATTGGGGCTTGTCTTTAGGGGCTCTGAGGGGGCTCTAGAATAGTTATTAAAATTTGATAAAAAAAATTTTTACATTAGACAAACACTAGAATGGGAAAAAATTCAATTTGGGTGGTTTTGAAAATTTTTTGCATAGTGGACACCCCTAATATACTGAAGTATATAATCTAGCTAACTTGTATTGTTATTATAATAGTTATAACTTTATGCTATAGTTATAACTATTATAACTGTATCTTTTGTTATCAAAAATAATTCTAATTGTGAAATGAATACTAAATATACCAACACTAAATGTAATATACTAAAGCTCAAAGTATCATAAAGTTTTGAAAAATTTTCAACATATTTTACAAGATAATGTTAAACGAAGAATAAAAAAAGCAAGTTTAGGTCCCCTCAGGGATTCTGGGGCTTATTCGGAATAAGAGTTTTAAGGGAAGAATTTATATGAAGGTGAGGGCTTGGGCAATGCATTTATTTTCATTCATATAAAGATTTTGTGCACTTTGATTATTCCACGCGATACCTCGGTTTGAAGCTGTTTTTTTAAAAAGAAGGCGATTATGTCATGAAGTATTTATTTAGCTAAACTTTAATTTAATTGAGCAATGTAAGACAAAAACATGCCACTCTTGGTAATCTTTTTGTTAAAACTTAACAATTAATTTTTAAACTTTTTTAGTTTCCATATAATTATTCAGCTAATTTGGACCGGAACGGTCAATACGATCAATACGATTAATTACAAATAATACGGTTAATGTAATTGATTGTAATCAAAACGATCAATATGATTAATCGATCAATATTACTTCTGGAGGACTTCTTCGCTAGCAACCCATAACTTGGAACAACAAGAGCGGGGTCCCAGCATCATCGACGACAGGCTGAAGTTGGAGATCAAGAGTCATTTCAAAGAGTTGTGAAATAATTTGACTATTTTCAGAATGAGAGTCGATTTTCGAAAAAAACAGATAAGCTTCAGCTTAGTTTGGAATTTTAAAATTATTTTTTATTATTTGATGATAAAGATTAGAAATGTCTTATTCTGTTTGAATTCAAATCAGCTTGTTAGTTTGCACCAAATTTTCTTGATTTTTCAGAGGTAAAGAAATATGTGTTGTATTCATCAGGTCTGAGTTCACTAAATCCTTTTTTTTATGAGTCTTCAGGTTCTCTTGAAACTTTGTCATAGCAGAATTTCCACACTAAGCTATTTTCGGGTTGCTTCTTTTAACAATAAGGTATTTCCACACTGAACAATTATTTCTTTGAGAATTCATTTTTTTGAAAATGTTATTAAAGGCCAAAGAAATTTGTAAGATATATTTAACATAAATTTATTTAACTAATTTAATTTGATATATATTTAACTAATTTAATTTGATATATATTTAACTAATTTAATTTGATAAAATTATTTCAAACTTGAATGCTAATGAACAATTTTCTTTTTTTTTTTGCTTTTTGTTTAATTTTCATAATATATACAGGGGGTGGTTCTGCAAATAATCTCTTTATCCTTAGAAAACATTTTAATCAATAAATGAATAGGATTGGCACATATGCGGTACCTATAAATAACATATTACGCTCGTATAAATTTAGCTTAATCACCCTGTATGTAAGCAATCATATTATCCTTTAATTTGAGTAGAAAATCCGGCCGAAACCGAAATCGAAATCGATCACTACCTACAATCTTATTTTGGAATTAAGCGCTTTACAGAAAATGAGGGATTTTTACTTTCAGAACTCATTTACTTTTAAAAAGTTTTACTTTGTAACATTTATTGATACTTAATTAATCATAAAATAAATTATAAAATATATTATTGACAGCTAAATAACAATCTACATGACACATGTACTGAATATATTTAAACGGTAGGAATTACTTTTTTTAGAAGGACTGGGTTTGACTTCCATTCAATTGGCTTTAAAATTAATCCAAATCTTTTGGATTTTGAAATATCTAATATGTTGAGGGGGTTTTCTCTAAGAATTTCTCTAAGAGAACATAAAAAGATGAATTTTTTAACGAGTTTTTTAGTTAGTAGAAGAATGAGTCGTTTTGAGTCAGTAAATTACCAAACAATTCGTCAACAAAATATAAGTAGTGGTATAAAAACTCCAAACTGTATATAATGAGATTAATATACAGAGATAATAATCTTTTTATAAATCACTTACACAGCATCGCATAAAAAATGCTAAAGACAAATAGTATATTGGTTTCGAATTTTCAAGATACCGAACGACTAAAAGAGCAAAAGAGCAAGTAGTAACTGACATTTAATCAAAAACAATTTATTAGAAATTTTTTATTTAAATATAACGCAGCTATTCAGTTGACTTAGCAAAACTTCACTGTGGTAAAACATTTTCAAGTTTTGCTTTTGACACTTTCAGTAGTCTCCAGACTACTTTTGTTGGAGACGTTTTAGTTTTGTATGTATTTTTTAAGTATTTCAACTTTTTGTATTTATGCCCAACTATAAATATTAATAGTGTATAAATCAACGGCGAACTTTTTAAATAAATTGAATAAATGTATTTAGGATAGCATATGGAGCATACAAACAAAACATTGAGTTGCCCACTGTGGCCTGATTCTCCACATCGTTGTACCGTGTTAATGATTTTATTGCGTCTCAGTGCCTCATTATCGTTGTTGGGATGTCTATTTGTTATTGCTATTATATGTCTTTTTCGTTTATACAAATTTTTTGTACTTCGACTGGTCTTATTTCTAAGTATATCTGCTGCTTTTATGTCAATCAGTTATTTAATTACAGACATTCATTCTAACACAGTTAGCTGCCAAGTTCAAGCGTTTATTATGCAATATTTTTCATGGTCCACCATACTATGGGTCATAATGATAACCATCAGCGTCGTACTTTCAATAAAGCAGAAACTGTTGTTAAGATACGAGAAATATTTTCATTTAATATCATGGCTACTTCCGGTGTTTTGGTCAGCTTTACCTTTTATTGGAAATAACTATGGTCGTGCAGGTATATGGTGTTGGATAAAAAATGAGGCCACAGCTTTTCGTTTTGGAACTTGGTTGGTTCCTAAGTTTATTGTTATTTTGTTCCTTGTTATCTCATATTCTTATATACTGTTTAAAGTTTTACGACAAAAAGAAAACTGGGGAGGCACTTTTAATCCTGAAACTTTACAAAATAACGAGCTTTTAATCAAGGAAGTTAAGCAGCTTGCAGCCTACCCTTTAATTTATTTATTCCTTTCCGTTCCAGCCTTTGTCTATCGTATTATTGATGCTGCCTCGTCTAATGACGAATCATTGTATCTTCCTCTAATTTTGAGCGTGTTAACTTCTCCTAGTAACGGTGCTGTTAATACCGTTGTCTTTGCGTTCTATGGGGAAATTCAAAAAAAATTAACTTTGTCACAGTTTAAGCTGGCGATATTGTCATGGTTTCGTTATAGAACTCCGAGCGTCATACACAACTTTCAATTCAATAGTGACGCCTACATCATTCCTTCGAGATACAATGAACTCTGAAAGTAAGATGTCGCATTCATTGTGTTTGTCCTTATGAAATGCTATAAGAAACTTTACTACTTGACGTTTTAAAAACTCGGGAAACGTTTACGATGACTATTTTCCTAAAAACCTACCATGTAAAAATCATGAAAGAAGCAAATAATCTAAAATAGAATATTACTAACAAAAAAACTGATCTAAAAAAATATACTTTTTAAAATCAAGTACGTATGTATGTATGTATGTATGTATGTATGTATGTATGTATGTATGTATGTATGTATGTATGTATGTATGTATGTATGTATGTATGTATGTATGTATGTATGTATGTATGTATGTATGTATGTATGTATGTATGTATGTATGTATGTATGTATGTATGTATGTATGTATGTATGTATGTATGTATGTATGTATGTATGTATGTATGTATGTATGTATGTATGTATGTATGTATGTATGTATGTATGTATGTATGTATGTATGTATGTATGTATGTATGTATGTATGTATGTATGTATGTATGTATGTATGTATGTATGTATGTATGTATGTATGTATGTATGTATGTATGTATGTATGTATGTATGTATGTATGTATGTATGTATGTATGTATGTATGTATGTATGTATGTATGTATGTATGTATGTATGTATGTATGTATGTATGTATGTATGTATGTATGTATGTATGTATGTATGTATGTATGTATGTATGTATGTATGTATGTATGTATGTATGTATGTATGTATGTATGTATGTATGTATGTATGTATGTATGTATGTATGTATGTATGTATGTATGTATGTATGTATGTATGTATGTATGTATGTATGTATGTATGTATGTATGTATGTATGTATGTATGTATGTATGTATGTATGTATGTATGTATGTATGTATATATATATGTATGTATATATGTATGTATGTATGTATAAAAAAATCGAATTTGGAGATCAACTCCAACTCTTTTTTACTTTTTGCTGTTTTATTATTTGCTTTTGTCCCAAAATCTCTCTTTAAATTAAGTTTTATTCTTATAATAAAAAGTCTAATTGAATATAAGCCATATGGTACCATTCGGTGATTGTTATTTTTCATTTTCAACTCTAATGTCGAGAATCAACTATGCAAAATCTTTAATTTTGTTTGAGAGATTCAATTTGTAAGATTTCGATGAAAAACACCTTAAATTAGTAAGTTTCAGCAAGGATATATTTTCTTTAGCATAAACGTTTTCTAAATAATATTATTGAAAAAAAGAAAAGTACAAAAATTATGTTTTCCACTGTCCATCACCAACATGTTCTTTTATTTTATCATATTTTTTTTATCAATTTTTTATCGTTAAAGTGTCATCAATGATTTCAAAAATATTTACTATTAAAGTCAACAAAGTCACTGTAAAAATATGGATCCATAATCTCAATGGAATTTGTTTCTTTTGTATCTTTTTCATCTTTGAACAATTTCCATCTTTTGTTTTAAAGAGCCTGAAATTTTCAACGAACTGCTGGAAATCAGAAGAAGCTTCAATCCCGTTATTGAACACCTTGGCTTTGGTTTTGTTTGATCCAGCTACAACGAGCCTGTTGTGATTTGTCTTCAGACTTCCTGAGGGTCTTAAGACTCTTCTGTTAGAAAGATTTTCTTAGCCAATTCCACAGTAGTGTTTGCTTGAATGTGATTGAATTTATCACGAAAGATTGGAGACTTTAAGATGAAACATTGAATCTAACATTACTTTTGTTGACCAAATCCATTGTTAAGTCATTTTTTAAGCAGCGTTCGGCCGTTATCACAAACTCATCTTGGAACCTTTTCATCGCTAAAATACATTTTTCTTAAGTTTGTCTACTCTAACAACAATAAATTTTGCGACAATCCTCATAATTTTTACATTTGTTAAGCATTTTTAAAAGTTAACATTCAAAAAATGTTATTGAGCTGATCTTTATTGATTACATATTGATAGTTGCTTTTTTATTCCTAAAATTTTTTATTTCTTCTAGTTTTTTAGTATACTTTACAAATTATAAAAATCTATGTTATTTTCACTTTTTATTACCCCTAACTCTTTTATTATCCCCAACTCTACCCCCACGCCCAAACTACTTTAGGAGGGTTAACTTTGACCTTTTCATTACTTGCAAACTTATTTATCAATAATTATAGAGCAAATTATAATTCCAAAATTGTCAGTGAATGGTAATTTTAGATTGTTCTTACTTTATTTCTACCATCCACCACAATTGGTGCTATGTTAATTGGTGTTATTGAAAAATCTTCAACACCATTAAAAAGAACTGTTTTCGACATTTATTTTTTAAATATTTTTTTTTTCCTAATATTGGCCGTAACTGCGGCTCGCAGGGTCTAAATTTCCAACGAAAGCCAATATTACTCATGTCATTCATCAATTACTACTGGAAACGCTTTCCAGTGTTTCAAGTGGTAATTGATGAATGATATGAGTAATATTGGCTTTAAATTCCTCAATCGTAGCGGATTTATCCATGTAGACTTTGAACATTAAATAACCCCCCAAAAAAACCAAGAGGTGTAATTTCTCAAGATCTCAACGGCCAATTCACTGGCCAAGAGCGTGAAATTAACTGTTAACTAAAGTGTTCTCGCAATAAACCCATGTTATTACGGGTTTTATTATAGTCAAGATCATGAGCTTCAATTTCAAACGGCAGGAATGTATCTATCAATGGCTCGCCATCGAGAGCCATTGATAGATACATTCCTGCCGTTTGTTTTTTCTGGATGTAATGACAGTCTTAAACCTCTTCGGGTTAGTCTTCAGCCTAAATTTGGTAATTTTGTTTATTGGTTCATTAAGACAAAAATATATTTCATCACTAAACAAAATTTTGGTCGAAAACAGAAGATTTTCTTCTTCAAGATTTTCAAGAGCCTAAAAACTAAAACAACGATGATTTGGGAGTTCGGTTGGCTTCAGCCTTGTACTAGTTGAATTTTGTTTGTTTTTTTAAAAAAAGCGCTACGATTAGTTACAAGGGCAGGCGAAAATTTCAAAAACATATCCACAACTCTTGATAGACTTGCTTAAAGTTAACACGTCGAAGAAATCAGTAGAAAAAAAAAGATATACGTACACTTATTCTAAGAAATAAGTGCTAAAAGGTATTAAAAAGGGGAGTGCCAGAGAAACTATTACAATCTATGGGTGTGTGTTTCCTGAACTTATGGTTCGAAGTTTATACAGTTCGAGTTTCAACCTCTATTTACCATGCTGCAAATAGTTAATGATTCATTAACATTATACCTTACTTTTGGTTTTCGGTCATTGTTAAGCAGATTACAATTTAAATTTCTTAAATAAAATAGATTAATTCAAAGAAAAAAAAAAAAAAATGAAAAGAAATTATAAAAAATAAATCCTGATTTTTCCATAAGAAATAATAAAGTTTTTTTTCTGGAAAAAAAAAAAAAAAGCTTAAAAAACGTCAAAAGGTTTTTTTTTTCGACAAAAGGTTTCCATTAAAGTATTAAATTCATTTATTTCACAATATTTTTTTTATGCAAACGTAGTTAATAGCAGTTCAATTGTTAAATCTCTTGATTGTAGACAGGGCAATTAAACAGATTTCTGCGTAAAATAAAAAACAAGTAAAAGTGGAGAGATATCTAAAACGAATGTTTCTTTAGGGTTGGTTGAATTGGTAAAAAAAAATTTATGTTAAGTACTTTAACAATCTTTTAATCGCATATTTTCATTCACTTTAATACTAATCCATTTTTCATTGACATTTTTTGTAAATTTTTTTGCGGAAGAAATTAAAAGTTTCGTCCTTACATGAAACTTAATTTCTTCCGCCAAATAAATTCTGCATGTACACACACACACACACACACACACACACACACACACACACACACACACACACACACACACACACACACACACACACACACACACAGACACACACACGCACACACAGACACACACACACGCACACAGACACACACACACGCACACAGACACAGACACACACACACACACGCACACATACACACACACACACACACACACACACACATATGCAAATATACAATATGAGCCTAATAATAGAATGCTTTCTTTTTCAGAAAACAAATGGCTGATGTAAACACTACCATTAACTGCCAGTCTTGGGGTAATTCCTTAAATCAGTGCGCAACATTAATGATTTTATTGCAAGTTATCTCTACGTTATCGTTGCTGGGTTGCTTATTTGTAATTTTCATAATATGCGTATTTCGTGAATACAAATTTTTCGTGTTGCGACTCCTATTGTTTCTAAGCATCTCCTCTACTTTCCAATCCATCAGCTATTTAATCAGCAGTTTAAACGCAGATGATATCTATTGTGAATTTCAAGCGTTTACAATGCAGTACTTTTTATGGTCAACTTTGCTGTGGGTCACAGTGATAACTATTCATGTGCTATATTCCATAAAAACGAAATCCATTGAAAAGTACGAAAAATACCTTCATTTGGTATCATGGTTGCTTCCATTCTTTTGGGCTTTGTTGCCTCTTTACGGAAATAGCTACGGTAGAGCCGGTGTTTGGTGTTGGATAAAACGGGACGCTACAGCTTTGCGTTTCGGCACGTGGTATATTCCAAAATTTATTGTTATTTTGTTCCTTGTTATCTCTTACTTTTACATACTTTTTAAAGCGATGCGACAAAGAAAAAAATGGAGTGGTATTTATACAAACGAATCAGAAGCAATTCAAAGGAACTCATTTTTGTTAAAAGAAGTAAAGCAGTTAGCAATTCATCCAATCATTTATTTGCTTGTATCTTTACCGTCGTTTATCTTACGAATTGAAGATGCTCTTCATTCTGAACAGAATCCAAAGTATTATATGCTTATTTTAAGTGTGATATTTTCTCCGGCTATTGGTGCTGTTAATGCAGTGGCTTTTGCATTTTATGGAAACGTCCAAAAAAAATCGACTTTTTCGCTACTGAAAATGGGAGTTTTGTCTTGGTTGAAACCTAAATCTCTTAGCATCATTCATAACTATATGGTGGATGACTCTATTTATACCATTCCATCAAGATATAATGAAGGTTATGATTTGTGATTTATTCTTTTTTAAAAAGCGAAGAAGAATTTAAGAACCAAGATCAAGAAATGAAACATTCATTATAAACTTATAAATTTGAATTTGAACAAAAGTTTTTGTTTGTGTGTGGTATTTGTTTGAAAGGGGAATTTTTCTAAACTATTTGTACATAACAGCTCGTGAAAATTTTACCGAAGAAGTTAAAAGTGCTTTCCAACTTGGGATCTTTAGTTGTAATCAACAATAAAACGAGATTAGAAATTTGAAGATAAAAAGGGTATTGTAACATTTGGCATTTGCCCTTCAAACTTCAACTAAGTTTGGACTTAAAGTAAAGTACTTGATATGTGAAAAGATTATTTACCTGCTGATATAATCATATGCTGAAAACAACTCTAATGCAAACAATTTTTTGAAAAACCAATAAGATGTTGATAAATAGCTTGTATGTTTATCTATTAATATAACAACGTATAAAACGTATAGAAGCTTTATCCCAGATGGATGAATGTATTATATATATATATATATATATATATATATATATATATATATATATATATATATATATATATATATATATATAAATCTTTAAATATATATATATATATATATATATATTTAAAGATTTAAATTTCTACTCGCCATTTTTTTTTTTTTTTTTTTTTTTCAACTTAGTCTTATAAAACACCTAAAACTCTCTTCACTAACATTTAGTGGATATTGTTTTTGAAGATAAATTTCTTTTTTTTTTCTTCTTATGATTCAGTTTTAATGTCATTATCACGCTTTGTTGCATCATCTATTACATCAGCTTCACTATCGTTTGAACCGCTTTCAGCATCCCCAGATTCTGAACCAGACTCGTTCTCGTCAGATGCATTTCCTGATTCAATATCAACATTAGAATCTTTATCATCATCGTCGGTATCATCGTTGGAATCAGTTCCTTCTGTTATGTAGAAAACAGGCTGGTATGGGTCGTCGAGGAATTCTTGTTCTTTATCGCTCGGGAATAAAGTGTCTTCTAATTCATCACGGAATGGTGCTTCTCGCTTTGAAATAAACTTGTCTTGCATTTCGTAACCATGTCCCTGTGATTCGAAAAAATATTTTTCAGGTAATACTGCAGATGTGAACGGCTGTACCAATACTAAACCAGAAGTGAAATATAGTTATACAAAAAATATTGTTATACAAAAAACTCTTGGTTTCTTGAAAGACAAGAAGTACAATTTAAAGTCTTCGACTACAATCGTTAACCTTCAATTACAACCCTATGAACACAGTATTAGACATCAACTCTATTAACACAGTATTAGCATCTGGTGTTGTTAACATATATTATATTATATTATATTATATTATTATATTATATATATATATATATATATATATATATATATATATATATATATATATATATATATATATATATCATAGATTAACAACACCAGATGTTAGTATTTAAAACTAATATATATAGTAATAAATGTAAAATAAAAAAATGTATAGATAATAAGTGGTGTTCACAAGTTAATATTTTTTTAAAGTGTTTTTTTTTTAAGTATGCAAATGTTCATAAAGTACCTAATGCCCATATCCTACCAAAATTAGGGAAAATAAGTAATATTCAAAAAATGTAATAAAAAAATTTATAAATAAACAGCTTAGTCGGTAATGCGTGAAGAGATTATCAACTCATAATTTGTGATATGATCAGCGCGTAACACACGGATGCGTTCTACACGCCTGTCAACCCGGTTGTGCAAAATAAACGACAATTAAACGACCGTTTTTTTTATAAAACGCAGAGCAAACAAATTAAGTGTGAGCATTGGTATGAAATGAAGCAAAACGCGAAAAATCTTTGTAATGTTAAAACGTAAGGTTAAACTTAAAATTTGATTCAAATTGAACAAATGAATGAATTAATTTCTCCGTTTTATTACTTTAACTGAAATTATCTTTGTTACGTAAATCTCATTATTTCTGTTATGTAAATCTCATTTCTGTTGTTACTTGAATCGATGAAAAAAAAATAATTTTTTTTTATATTAAAATGGTTTCAAACCGAAAAAGCTTATCGAAAAAAACTGAAACAATTAAAATAGAAAAGGGCTTCTTACATGTTGAATCATTCCTTTTTTTTACCGGCGTATCTTTTTTTACGGATGTGTTTTTTTTACGGATATGTGGCGTAATTCTTATCGCCAACTAAGTATATATTTTGAAAAAAGATTTTGTACGTAAGTAAAATAGTAAAACAAATTTTAATGGTCTGAGTTCCATAAAATTTTAATCAATTTAATTGTTTAAATTGTTTAAACGATTTTCGTGCTTCATGCAACTTGTTAAAAAGACAGTGGTTTCAGGAAAAACAAGGGTTGCTTTATATTAAAACTTGCAGCACCTATCAAACAATAAAAGTTTCATAACTTACGCATTGACACTACGAAATACAGCCATGATATTAAAGGCGTCATAGTCAGATGTTGTTGCCGCGAATTTCAGAATACTCTGGCAGAGAAAGTGCAGTTCTTGTGGTCTGTGCGTAAAATGATTTGATCTTTTCAGCGAAACCCACGCGTTTCACAAACATTTATACTCAAGAATTTGGACTAAAGTTTGTTTATCTGTTTTTATCTTATTACAAAAATGATCATTTTTATACGATTTATTTATAGTGAGCATGATCATTTTTATGCCTTTCAAAGTAATCGATGCTAAGCTATTTTTCTTAACTCCCACGTTAATGTGAACAGTTCTTAAATATCACAATGTTCCTTTAACACTAGTGTGGCTTTAAGTAAAAAAATCTCTTGTTAAACACAAATTTTTAAACTTTAATCTTTTTTTTACAAAAGAAGTGAAGTTGATACAAATTTCGCTGACTTCAGTGATTTCTAAAAGAACTCTTTTATGAAAAAAATTGTCGAACCAAATATCTTTGTAAATAGATGGATAGTTAGCTTATATGTCTGTCTATTCTTAAGATATTAGTGGGTAGTTTAGATAGAGGCATAAGTCAATTAGATAAAATTAGAAGACTTTCTATTGCCATACTTAATATAACAATTCAATGTTACAGATTCTTTTCTGAACACCAGGTAGTCATTTCATAAAAGTTACCAGTCAGATAACTATTCTCAATCGTAAATGTCTTTTTCTTCAGTCTCTTGCTCTTCTCATTTTTTTAACTCAAAGAAAATCAGAGGAATTATTTTCATCTTAAATAAAAAAATTTCTTTTTTTCAAAAACCTAAATTTGAATCAACATTTTAAAAACGTTTTCAAAAAAATAGATAAGTAAAAGTAAAAGAGTAATCTAAAAATGAGCTGTTTTTATGCTATCTTATGCTTTCTTATGCTATCCTATGCTTTCTTATGCTTTCTTATGCTTTCTTATGCTTTCTTATGCTTTCTTATGCTGTTCTTATGCTGTTCTTATGCTGTTCTTATCTTAGGAAATATTTTAATGATATCTAAATTTTAACTGGTGAAATTTAAATATACAAATTTCCTATAGGAAATTTGAAAATGTTAACGTTTTTGCCGGAAGTTAACGCATGCATAATATTTTTTTCAAAAACAAATAAGAGTTATATTATTGCCAAATAATGCCTGTATCTATGTTGCGCTTTTGGTTGCTCAAATAGGAAAAAAAGGTTAACAACCATGTTTTTAATTTTTATTATAAAGATTTCGAATATAGATGAATGTAATATATATTATATATATATATATATATATATATATATATATATATATATATATATATATATATATATATATATATATATATATATATATATATATAGTATTGTAGAAATTATGTTAATATTTCCAGTAAGAGTGCTCAATAAAACGTAGAATAAGTAGAGTGAATATATTATTTTTGTTATTATATAAACTAAATAATTAGCTTGGTTTATATTACATTACTTAAAGTTTCACTCAATAGCGATCATCAGATGTTATAAACCGTAAAAAAACGTAACGACAAAAAAATACGAAAAAAGTTAACCCTCCGTTTTCACTGAACATTAGAACAAACGAAGCAAAGATATTTTTGGGTTTAATTGATAAATGCTTTCCTAAAGACCATAAATTTTACAAACTTTTTAACCGGAACAACTTAAAAGTTAGTTACAGCTGCCTCCCAAATATTAAGAAAATTATCACTGCTCATAACAAAAGAATTCTATCTAATTCTACTGGCAATAATAGCCAATCATGCAATTGCTGACAAACCGCTGCATGCCCACTAAATGGAAAATGCCTTAAGAAAAACCTTATTTATATTTGCAACGTAAAAACTCAGCAGCAAGAAAAGGGGCATTACTATATTGGGCTCACTGAAAAAACCTTTAAAGACAGATGGTATAAGCATAGGAATTCTTTTCGTTATGAAAGTAAAGCAAACTCCACTGAATTTTCTAAATTTGTATGGGAGTGCAAAAGTAAAGGTTTAGAACCCATCCCTACGTGGAATATTCTCGATCAGGCAGAACCATTTAAACCTGGTGGTAATTACTGTAATTTGTGCTTGACCGAAAAGTACCACATTATTACTTCGAAACTAGACTTGCTCAATAAACGAAGCGAACAAACATCAAAGTGCCGCCATGAAAACAAATTTTTAATAAAAAACTTTAATGCCATCATAGCAGACACTCCGTAGCACTTTTTTCGCATTTTTTTGTCGTTACGTTTTTTTACGGTTTATAACATCTGATGATCGTTATTGCGTGGAACTTTAAGTAATGTAATATAAACCAAGCTAATTATTTAGTTTATATAATAACAAAAATAATATATTCGCTCTACTTATTCTACGCTGTATTGAGCACTCTTACTGGAAATATTAACATAATTTCTACAATACTATATATATATATTTTAAATGACGACATCTTGTATGAGAGCTGAATAAATTTAATATATGAACTTCAATAAATACGAATTCTCTCAATACTAATTTTTTATTTTATCTAAGAAATTTTCGCTAGATTATTGATACTAGCATCTTCAGCTTTAATTACAAATTATTAATTAAATTAAATTAATTTTTTTTTTTTATTTAAAGACTTTAATTAATAATTTGTAATTAAAGCGAAAATTTCTTAGATAAAATAAAAAATTAGTATTGAGAGAATTCGTATTTATTGAAGTTCATATATTAAATATATATATATATATATATATATATATATATATATATATATATATATATATATATATATATATATATATATATATATATATATATATGACGAGCCTGAAAAATAAAAATATGTCACACAAGTGCGAAAAGACTTTAGCTACAAAAATCACTTTCTCTTACTTTTGATTAAGTCTATCAAATAGAAATCTCTCTAACCGATTTAACATCTGCAGAGAAAATTTTTCGAAAATTTTAAGAAAATGATCCCTGCGGTTGGCAAAATAGTTAATTATCCATCACAAACAACATTACGACAGAATCTTCCGCCACGTGGCATTTTTATACAGCGTCCAAACAATTTAGAAGCTCAAGCAATCACTTGGACGAATTACAAAAGCACAAATACTATGAAGTATCTGATTGGTGTAAGCGCAGCTGGAAAAATAACATTTCAACCACTTGGTTGGGATGGAAGAATTTCTTATAAAAAAAATTAAATTATATCAGGTTTTTTAAATTTTGCTGATACGGAAACAGCGCCCTAGCGGACAAATATTTTTTTTATTGAAGAAGCAGTTATCTGCTGAAGAAGCTGAGAAGTCTAGAACATTGTCTAACTTAAAAATACAAGTTGAGCGCATAGTTGGAATACTATATGCTATTCCTAAAACGCAAGTTCGCTAATTGAATGATACTATGATATAATTTGTGAATTAGTTTGCATAAACAAATGTTTTATTTCTGAACTTGCAATCAAGCATTTAACTTTAACAATTTATTTTTATAGTGAAGAAGTCGCAAACAGTTTTCTGTATAAAAAGAAAGTTTTATTTTAATTTTTTTTCTTGTTTTATATATATATATATATATATATATATATATATATATATATATATATATATATATATATAATGAGAAGAATATGTATTAAATATATGCATGTTTTTATATAAATTAGATAGATATGTTACATTTGAAACTATCCTATCAACTTCTTCTGTATGCAGGTGTTCAACAGTTGAACTTTCAAATCTCAAAAGTCAACCCTTTTTTTTCTCTTTTATTAATACAGCATCCAGACTAAATTATGTTGCCCAAACAATTTTAACCAAAATTTACATTAAAAATAAGTTTAAATACAAATACGGGCATTGTTAGAGTATTTAGTGCGCGTAAAAGTAATTTGTAACTGCAAATTTGAACTAAAAAACCTCTTAAAAACGAACTTCAATAATGTTTATTACTGATTGCCAGTAATTAACTCTGTACAGTAGGGTACAGCGAGAATTTTTTTTTCTTCTAAAAGCTTAAGAAAAGGTGTATTCTTATGTAAAATCAAATTTTAAATAGGGTTTCCTTAAAAAAATCTTTGATCGGAAAAAGTTTTGATACCCAAATTTTCACTTTTAGAAATTGCAAAATTTAGTAAAATCTTATTTGTCACATTTGTCCTTTATTATGTTTTACATGTCCTTCTTTTTCATTGCGATGAAATATTAAATGCAAATAATGTTTCTAGACCAATTGCAAGTTTTTTTGATACTTGTTTCAAAGTCATTATCTTGCATGAATCCTACCAGCAATGCAGATTCTGGACATTTCAGGGGAGAGGGTCTTCAATTTTCAATGAGGTTTCAATGATTAACAAATTTGCTTATAACAGTTGTTTTTTTTGTTTCATTAGAAACAAAGGTGGTGCCAGTGATGCGGTTTCCCCAAAAAATAGGAGGTCTATCCCATCTTACTCAAATAATATTTTGATAACTATAACACTATTAAAAAAACAATAAATAAAACAACATATCTTTCAAATCTATTGACATTGAAAATTTATTAAAATTTCTTTCTTTGTTTTAAAAACAGGTAGCAACTCTCTATGTCGAGCTCTAGCTCTTATATATCCATCTCTTGCATCTGGTCCAACTACTGACATGGATGCTACTGTCACTTGTTTTACAGCACGCTCGGTACTTTGAGTATGAATTTTAACAGAAGGAGTTATTAGAGGTGTCAATCTTAGCAATACCAACTTATCTTTAGTGAGCGAACAAGTAAAAACAGGTTCTTGTACTACACCATTTTCCCATTTGACTAGCTCTTGAAGAGTAGTTGCTTCAAAGTTCAGTTTAGGTATTTTTCTTGGTCTGATTCGCATGTCTCCAAGGATTTTATTACCCCTTTGTTCCAAAATTCGGTCAACTGCAAAGTTGCGGTCTTCTGCATTATTACTAGATAATAAAGAGATTAATAAACTTTCATGGTTCGCATACCAAGCGCCTAACTGGATGTAGGGAGTCACAATTTCTCTTACTATAACAGGTTGATTTCTAAGAATTCTCAATTGAGACAGAATGTGATTGGAAGCATCTTCAAGTCTGTCTTTAACTTTAATGTCAAAAAAAAGTTTAAAGTAAAATTGTAAACAAAATAATACAAGTAACTCAAGATTTTTCAAATTCTGATCAGTTAAGTCATGTTTCCTTGTCCACATAAAGACTATTCTCATGCCAGTAGTGAGCCATCTGGCATGACTTAAGGGGCCACATTGAATTTCTCTAAGATTAGGTGGCAATACACCGATCTTAACTGCTTTACATAACTTGTAGGTTTGTTTTTGATCTGTTGACATATTTTTTAGTATTGTTTCTGGAATGTCAACAAAGCTCTCTCCCTCTGGAAGAGCTTTAAATTGAGGATTGTACTCCATTTTATTAACATCAGCAAGACATTTTCCCACAGGACCTACAAAGCCAGTACTACATGATGTTAGTACATCAATTCCTTCTATTAGGTGACGCAAAAATAACTCATTTGAATGAAGCATGCATATGGCCCAGTGGCATTTGTGACCTAACATCTTTTCAAGATGTGTTATAGCACCACCTTTCCAGCCAGTGTTAATTGAAGTACTATCAGCTCCAAGTACTAAACATGATTCAGTAAGATTATATTGTTGCAGCAAATTATAAACACCTTCAGCAATCTTTTTAGCTGGCTTATCTGAATGAGTATGTGCATTTGGAGTAAAATGACCAAGATATCGACCACCAGGTTCTATAGTCACAGTAATGTGTTGCTCTTTGATAATAATAGGATGTAGTTGTCCATTTGAATCATTTATCATCGCTCTTGTTGAATCTTTTCTTCCAAAGTAAATGCCAATATTATCTGCTTTTGGAAGATTAAAATTGTCATTATTCTTTGCTATTACAATGATTTTTTTTCTTGCTCTCGTCAACTTAGAAGGATCACAAGCAAGGTAAGAGTATTCAGGGGTGAGAAATCCTGCTTTAATTAAATCTTGCAGATAACTTGTAGCAATTGCTGCAGTTGCGGCAGGTGAAATCCCAAACCTATAAAATAAAACTAGTTTATATTTATTTTTATTAATTCAGCATCCGAACTTTTGCTGCTCAACAAAATAATAATCTATATGATTACCTTATACTAGCCATTGCTGTGTTTTTTATTGATATAGTGTTTTTTCTTGACTTCTTTTCTAAAAATCGTGTTACAAGGAAAGCATAGACACCTAATTTATCCTTTAGAAGCCTTTCAACCAACAATTTAATTTCATTGTCTTGTTTTAAAGTAAAGTTACAATTAACTGGATTATAGTTGTCATTGAGAGAAATATCAGGAGAAATATTTTTTTGATATTCTTCATATAATTCTATATCTTGTTTTTCTGTGACCTAAAACCAAACTTTTACAAATATTATTTTTGTTTTATGTGTGTGTGTGTGTGTGTGTATGTGTGTGTGTGTGTGTGTGTGTGTGTGTGTGTGTGTGTGTGTGTGTGTGTGTGTGTGTGTGTGTGTGTGTATATAATTTGCTATATAAACAAAGAAAATATTTACTATTATGAAATTATATTTACCTCAAAGGATGCTTGATCATCTTGTAGTTTTTTCATTCTTTTCTCATAAGCTTTTTCGTCACTGATTTTTCTCTTATATTTTTTTCTAAGTTTCATTGTCTCAATCTTATCAGCATGTCCCATTTGCATGTCAGACTTTTCACCTGTCTTATTTCTTTGACTGTATAACCACCTGAGCTCCATAGTTGGAATTTTTTTAGAAAAAATACAGGTGCAATTTATATGTGCTTTACTTTTACAATTTTTGGGGGAACAACACCCAGACATATCATGTTCACACAGAAGAATCTTATGAGGACATGTTATGAGGTCCATTAGCTTATCTAACTTCAATATAGGTTCTTCTTTTACTTTTGCCTTAGTTCTTCCCCATGCAACGTTTTCTACTTTCTTCCAAAGGGTTTTAATTCTATAATAAAGTGATTTCTCACCAATAATAACTGGCTGTTGAAACTTAACATTTGCTTTTCTCCATTGAGCAAGAACAAATGGAATCAGATCGCTAGCAAGATCTTTGTTAGAATATTTATTATGGTGTAGATTGCATGTCATGCTTTTTTGTTCTTTTAGTAAAATCCCTTTTTGAATAACTGCTCTGTTTGTAGGCAGCTCACTAGGAATAAAATCTTTTCCAGGTCCAATAAAATCTGAAATTGCAGTGGTGGATGATCTAGTCTTAACTTTCGACATTTATAAATATCTCGATTAAATAGCTAATAATGAATAAAATAGTAACAAACTTCGATCTTGTATAAAGCTTTTATACAGCGGAGAGCCAAGTAAAAATATCTTTTAAAATTAATTCGGCGCTGCGCTTATTAGGAGAGTTTATTACATAAAAACGGATTTTGTTTTTTTCATTTTAATAATCTGTAGATATGAAAATTTGGGTATCAAGACGTTTTCTGATCAAAAAGTGGTCCATAACAGACCTACCTTGAAATTTAATTTTACATAGGAATACACCTTTTCTTAAGCTTGAATTTTATTTTTTTCAAAAACATATAAATCTCACTGTACCCTACTGTACAGTTGTTCAACAGTTTAATCAATATTATGATGTAATGTTCTATTTCTAACGGTAAAAGATTTGACAAACTGATTACTGGTTTTCGTATTAGTCCGAATAATTAATAACAACAAAGGTTGTATATTAAGCTTATTCATTTGTCATTACTATGCAGTATTTTTTTAATATGTAAATTTATAAAACTTTTGCTAATAAATTTGCATATCTTCTCCAAATCATTCTCTAAAGGCAAATGTGAGCTAATGTTGATAACAATACCGTGATGAAAATAGCATGATGCAAAAAGTAGGATCAGCATGAAATATAATGGAATTTTAACTTAGATATTTTAGATATATATATTTATATATTAACTACAATAAAAGAAATCAATTATTAAAATTGAAATTATTGAAACTAGTTTTTTTTTTTTAAGTATAAAAGTTTGTTAGCTACTTACCTGCTAGCTACCTTTTTTTGTTTTCAAGAAAATAAATTAAATATATATTTCACAAATGATTAGATATGTTTCAAAAAAATAGTCAAACCAAGAAAACTCTACAATACAAGCTTGCAGCTGTGAGTATTTTTTTTAATTTTTTTAAAGGATTTCTGTTTATAAATCTCCTAAGATCTTTAGTTGCATACAAATAAATGGCTTCCCTTTTATATCATTGTATATTATTAGGCGTCATGACTGTTTTATATATAATTGATATGTTATATAAATAATAGGTACCATTTTTAGGTTAATGAAAAATCTGGTTCTGATGTGTTTGATTTATCAGAATGTGGCATAAGCAAAGTTAGAGTATTTTTAATTCAAAGTTTTTCTTCTGATATTTGATATCTTTAGAAAATAACTTATTTATATAGTTATGGAACTAAGCATTCTATACAATTGGTGATATACAGTATGCCTACTCCTATATATGATTTTTTAAAATAGATTCCAGATGGGGTATTTGAAAAATGTAAACTTATGCTTAAAAAGGTAACTATTTAATTTAATTAAAAAAATGTGGTTTACTTTACAAATAACAAGCAATAAAGTTATATTTGATGTTGCAATTTTAAACTATAAGTTAATAAATCTTATTTTGTAGGTCTTAAACTATAAATTAATATATATTTTTTATGCTTGAAGACATGCACATAACCTGAATTGAGATTTTTATTAGGTAAAATTTATATGTAGATTGTACAAATACGAATAATATTTGCTATTTATGTAGGTACTCATTTTGTCACATAACAGTTTAGAAGAAATAAAAGGAGGGGGTGACATAAAAAATCTTTCAGGATTGACGGTAATTAATTATTTTAAATTACATATTTGGAACCATTTGCAAAAAATTTAATTCTTTAAGTATTATTAAATAAGTAGCATTCATCATGCATCAGTAAAAATAAGTCTGTTGATGTTAAATAATATTTAGTATATATATTAATGTATAATATATATATTGTATAAGATCAATATACTTATTTATTTTTAACATAAACATGGTAACGTAATATAAAATAATTATTCAATGTATCATTATATATTGAAATTTTAGTTATGTGAAAAAATTTTTAAAAAAGTTATATTTAAATTGTGATTATCTTTTTTGTGATTTTCAAAATTTACAATGGCTTTAAAAAAAAACTTCTTTTTAGACTTTAGATTTATCAAATAATGTTATGACAAAACTGAATAAATCCATGCACTTGCTTTCATCCCTTCAGGTTTGCGATATAAACCTTTTTCTATATTTACAGTGAATTTATTTTAAATTATACTATAGAAGTTCTAAACAGCTTATAATTTTTGAATTGATAATAAAAACTAGATTTAATAATTATTGCTATATAAAAAATAAACCAATCTTTTAAATACATAAATACTTGATTTCTTTTATACTTTTTTTGATTTTTTAAAAGCTTAAACTCTTTCAAAATCTTAAGTATTTTAAAGTAATTATAATAGGGTCATTCCATATAAAATTATCCATGCAATATCACCCTCAAAAATAGATTTGCCTAAATTTTTTTTACCAATAACAGTACCAGTAGAGGTGTGAAAATTTCTAAAAATTAAGCTTCTACTGTAAGCCATTCAGAAATTATAGTTGTTTGAAGAGCAGATATTTTGCTGAAAAATGGGGCAAAATCTGCAATTGTGAATTTCTTATTTAGTCTATAAAAAGAGCTCTGATGGCTAAGTAATAAAGAAAATAACTACTTAGCTATTTTTAAAAGTGAATTTTCCAACAATTTTTTGTAATCCTCTACCATATTTTCAATCCTGGGGTTTTGGAATTAATTTACCCTGGGATCCCAGAAATTAAAAGCACTGGTTCATGAATTATAGGAACATATTAATTTAACAAAGTTTTAAGAAAATTAACAATATGGCACATTAAAATTAGATTTAAAAATTATTTATTAAAATAGAGTTTATTGTTTTTATTGATAATATAGTAGTATAATTATTCCTTATTATCTAAAATAAGTTTTAAGGAAACAAGATACATCAAAGCTTCGTCTCCCTAACAACCTCTTATTTTAGTTGCAGACCTGCTGCAGAAAAATTGCATTCAAATTCTACAATGGTAGGTTTAATACTCATTAAAAAATTACCCTTATAAGATTTTTCAAGCAATTACTTTTTTTTTTGGATTTTTTTGCAACAGCATCTTTGGGATAATTACTTTTTTTACAGCATTATTGAGCACATCTGAGATATTTAAAGATTCTTTAAGAGGAGAAGAAATTGATTCCGAGGGAGACTCAGCAGATTCAGATACAATTTTGTTTCAAATGAGGTGCCTCATTTGAAAAAAAAAAGTTAAACTTTATACTCATAAGCTGTTAGTAATTAATTGGATTTGATGCATATAGTCTATTGAATTACTCAACTATTAATTTGTGGCATTTCATTTAAGAAGGAACTGTTACAAGCTCCAATTTAAATTCTGGCTCAAAATTAGTTATACCATTATGCAGATACTGAAGGATCTCATTCATAAATGTTCTCCACTGTTGCATCTAAGGAAAGAGAACTGAATGTAGTTTTTTACTGACAAATTGATTAGCATCTTCAAGTTTTTATAACACAAAAGTTATGGCAACCTTTGTGGTGAACAATTTTGCATCCTGAAGACAGAAATCCTTGATGAGAGCTTTTGTAATGGCTAATATGATTTTAATTTAATTATTAGAAAATGAAAAAGATTCACCTTTAAGTAGATTTAAGTGTCTATTTTGCCTTTTGTACCCAAATTTTTTATAAATATAGATGCAGTGAAGCGTTAACAAAAGACTGGTCCATCTAGTCTTAAGATCTTTTATTCAAGCAAATATTTCTTTACTTCTTGATTTCAGTATACTTTTGCAAGATATTGTTTTTTGTTGGCAATTTTCTGAACATCAATTTCTGAAATTTCTTAATCACTGTATCATAAGTTATCTCGCTAGCATCACTTTGATTACCTCAATCTGTATGGCTAGCTAGAAAAATCTCAAGTAGTTCTGTTTCGTGAGAAAATTCCTTATCCTTGTAAGATTTACTCTCTGAAAAACTAATATTTTGCTATTTTTTTTTTGTTGGTGGTTCATATAGTTTGCTTGCTAAGATAGTAAATGTTGTCAGGTTTATTTTACAGATGAAAACTAAATGGATGTGGAGACCTTTTGTAAGACACCTTTAACTTTTTTGATCTTTTTGCAGTCTGTATACTTACACATTTTTGTACACATTTTTTCTCATAAAAAAGGCTTACCAATAGGAGAGTTACATTTATTTTCATAGTCCATGTAAGAAACAATTACATTATCAGAAAGTTTTCTGTTTAAAAATAATCACTGTTTAAGATATAAGTAGAGCCCTATTTCCAACTACTCAATCACATATTAAGTCAGTAGAACCCTTTTAAGATATAAAATATTTTATTATAAAATAACTCTTAACCTTTAATTTTACTAATTCCTGTTGTTTATCTTTTTTCATTTTTCTGTTATTACAGCATTAATTTCCTTAAAGCGTTGACAATTGCTCAACATATTTACTCCAATTAACAATTAGGTATATATAGTTTGAAAATTGTATTTTTGTTGTGACATGATTGAAACATGTTGGCATTAAAAAATGTTGTTTTCTTTCTTAAAGTTATTAAATTAATTTTAGTTTGGCTTAAAGAGACTTAATGTGTTTTTTTTTTAGTTTGTTTATGTCTTAACATGCTGAATAATTTATAACAGCAGCAAGATGTTTGATTTTTGACACTTTTTATAAACTTTTTTTTGTAAAATGTTTCGTTTGGTTTAGACTGTGCAACAATTGTATGATACTAAGTTCTGTTTGGTTTAGACTTAGTTAAAGACTGTATGCAAAAAAGATATATTTGTGTCTGAACTTCAATTAAAATTGTTTACAGTAAAATTAAGTTTAGTAAGCATGATAAGTTGGAATAGGACGTTCTTCTGTGGTGCTCTAATTTATAAGATCAGGTTGATAAGCTTTTTTCAATTTGTACTCATCACCTGTTGATATTTGGAAGTATATAAAAAATAAATGACAAATACTGTGATTTCTTTATGAAGCTTACCTAAAGAAAAAGTTTTTATGCTTTAGGTATTAAGTAATCAAAAGAAAACTTTGATCAATCAAAAGAGTAAAAAGTATATCAAAAGAAAAAACTCAAAAGTTTATATTTTTAGAAAGATTAAAACAAGTATCAATTTTATATACACTATTTATAAGTGTCTTTAACTATATAAAGTTTTAGATAAAATGTTATAGTTTCTAAGGCAATTTTGCAGCATACTCTTATTAACTAAATATCTAATACATTTTTTAAGTGCTGTACTCAAAACATTCTAGGGATAAACTTTGATTTTATACCTAAAAATGTTCTACAACCACTCAGAACTAGTCTTGTAGAAAGATTTGTAGTAACTAAAGCCATGCCTTTGGCAACATCTTACCACTATTATAAACATGTCAAAGACATCAAAATTTCCTTCAAAAGAACAAGTGAAGACAGTTATTTCCTTCAAAAGAACAAGTAAAGATACAGTGTTTTAAAAAGTTAACATATAATCAATGGTAGTCTTAAAACACCTCACCAACAGCTGACTACTGATGGCATAGTACCATTCAAATATGTAGCTTGCAAGTAGGATGATTTTTGGTGGGCTGGCATATTTAAAGGAAAAAAAAGACAGAACAAGATGTGAAAGTTAAATTTGTGCTCCAACAAAATGTTATATGGCCACCTACTAAAAAAATATGTGTAATAAATACCTGTTGCAAATATATTAATGCAAATAGCAGTTCCTAAGAGGTCTTTCTACTTTTTATGTTATTAAATATTCTCAGGCTACATCACATAATATGTATAAAAAGTATATCATTAAGAACTTTAAAAAGTATAATATTAATAAGTATATCATTAAGAACAATAAAAACATTTTTTATTATTTGTATTTTTTGGTATTGTTGTTCATTATTTTTTGTTACTGTTATTTAGAAGCTGGATTTGTCTCATAACAAGTTCAAAGAGTTACCAGATTCAATTGGAAAACTTTTCTCTTTAAAAATTCTTCTTTTAGCTGGTAAATAATTGTTCCATTTTTACCTAAACACTACTTTACTTACATTCACTTACTTTATTTTCAAATGCTTGTAACAAATGGAACAAGTGGATTGAGACAAATTTTAAAGTTATTTTATTTTTAATCAAAGATCTTTTTTAGATGATTATTACTTATTAACTGTTATTTAATTTTCAATGTTTCTAATTTGGATAGCACACCATTATCAGCTATTTTGCACAATTTTCCCTTTTTTTAATATCTTGTAAAAAAGTTTCATTAAATTCTTTTACCTTTGCTTTAATGCATAACATCAACTGCCTTTCAGTTTGAGCTGTCCATCCTCCCTCATACACTTTCTGAGCCAATCATTTCCAAAGGCTTTCAATTGTTCTCATGTGAAGAAGATTTGGTGGGTTTATGTCACAGGGTACATAATTGAGATCATCTAAGCAGCATTAAACCTTTGTAGCATAATGTCTGCTTGCCAAATCTAGCCAAAATAGATATTTTCCATCGCTGTGATACTTATCAATAAATATTTTTAAGATTTTTCATAAAATCTCTCTTTCTTGAAAATTAAGATGCATTTTGATTTGAATTTTTTTGATATTACTAAGTTATTGATGCGTGATTTAAATAATTACAAATAATTCCATGTGATTTCAAAGCATGGCAAAAAAAATAAATTGTTAGTGTTCCAAAATGAAAAGTTCTTCTCAAATAAAGTAATAACTATTGCATTTTCAATCAAAAAGACAGTTGTCTCTATTGCAATGATTGGTCTATCTTAAAAGAAAAGTTCTATAAAAGTTCATGGTGAAAAATCCTGATTACTAAATAAAAAATTAGTAATTAGGATTGAGTGCTGCAACAGTAATACAATTGTTTATGCAATTGCAATAATAGCACTTCATGCAATACCAAATACTATTATTATGGTAGGAATCAAAGCTTGAATAGTATTGTGAAATCTGTACTGTAGTTGTGGTTGTAGTGCTGGCTAAGTGATGAAATTTACAGCAATTGATGCATTACTAATTGTCATGAAGTGTTGTAAGACTAAAAATTATTGCTTTGGACTGACTAAATATAATTGCTTTGGACTGACTAAATATAATTGCTTTGGACCTTCTAAACTGTGAACTGCAACACTGATTTTAGTTTTGGGATTGATTACATAATTTGATTGGACTGCTAAAAATGCTTTACATTGTATTTATTTACAATTGAACTCACAAAGTGATTTCTATAATACAATATTTATTATACCTGCAGTTTCCTATTTAAATTTGCTATTCAAAATTTCAAAAATAAGAAAATATGCTTTTATTATTCTTTTGCTTAGATAACCAGCTGTCATCTTTACCACAAAGCATTAAAAGTTTACAACAGTTGGAGGAGTTGGATGTATGCCAAAACAAATGGATGACAAGCCTTCCAGTGAATCTTTGTTATTTAAAAGCTATTAAAGTGCGAAGAACTTTCTTTTGGCTTTTTTTTTTTTTTTTATGCACTTTTTCTCTTTAAAGTTTCTCTCTTTCAAATTATAATTAAGTAAAATTGAAAACTAAACTTTGAATTTTAAAGAATTTTTAAATTAAAAATTGCTTTTGTATTATGTTTAGACAAAAAAAAAAAAACTATTTTCTTAAAAGTGTACAAATAAAGGAAGTTAGGGGGAAATTATTTCAAAGAGTTTTACTGCTGTTCTAACAAATTTAAAATTTGCTTTAAATTTACTTATTGTATCTTTTTTAAGGTTTTTAGGTTTGATTTTGAGAGAATAACTTATCCTGCAAAAGGTAAGAATTTAATTTTAGAAAACTTAGAAACAACAAAAGCTTGTTATAAAAAGAGAGAAAGTTTAAATACAAAAATGTGTTAGTTTAAGTACTTTTAATGTTGTTGTTGAATTTTTAAAATAATATTAAAAAAAAAAGTCTCTAATCAGTGATTTTGAATGAGTTTGTCAGTTATGTTATTTAATCAGTGATTTTAAACCAGCGTATTAGTTATCTTACTTTATCAGTGATTTTAAAAGAGTTTATCAGTATCTTATTTAATCAGTGATCTTAAACCAGCTAATCAGTTATCTTATTCAATCCATGATTTTAAATGAGTTTATCAGTTAACTTAATCAGTGATTTTAAATGGGTTTATTGGCAATCTTATTCAGTCATATTATTTCATGTTTGAAAAACAGACCTCAGTACAAATTTTAAGGTTTTTTTTGTACAGAAATTACAGCTGGTGGTATTCGTGAAATAAGAAGATTTTTTACAGAATGTGAGTATTTTTCTTTGACATGGCGTTGTTGTTTTTGTTTATAAGCTTGGTGTTTAAAAAAAGTTAGTGTTACATAAAAACCTTTGCATTTTAGCTTTTTTAAATTATGGAATAATAAATATGTTAACTCAAGATTTTAATAAATACCACAAGGTATATTTCTTAAAGCAATTTTTCTTTGTCATCAGTTAATAATGATTTAAAAAGAGCAATTTAGTTATTCTTGTAAACTTTAATAATTATAGTAATGTTTAAATTTTTTTTTAAAGTGAAAGGTGATCAATATGATTTTAATGTATGTGATGGATGTTCTATTAATGAATCTTCTTCAGGGTGTAAGCTAGTTTTTAAATTATTTTTTTTTTACTTTGTAAAATTAACAAATTTTCAAAGGAGTAATATTTTTGATAAGTTATAGTTTACTATTAAAGTTATTATTTATTATTATATAAGCTATTATTACAATCATTATATTAAAAGAATCAAAATAATAAAACAACATTGTACATTATTTGTATGTAGCAGCAAATTTAAAATATGGATATTCAGATTTGTCAACCAGATCAAGTATTTTACCTGCAGCAATCCCTCCAGAAGATGACTTTGAGGTGCTTTTAAGTTTCTTATTTAAAAAATAATTTGGCTGTTTTGGCATACAAGAGCTAATACTTTTAGGGAATTTATTTAGGAGTTAATTAGAAAGCGTGAGCTTAAAAAAGAACTAACTTCAAAACAGTTTGCACTTAATGAAAAAGAAAGTGCTGAGGGGCAGTCAGCTCGTGCTATGTTGATTTTAGACTCACAAAGTAAGCGCCACAAAGAATTAGTGGCTGCAGCAAAGGTAAATTTTGGTTTTATTTTGTTCCAATCAATTTTTTTTTTTTTTTTAATGTTTCAATTTAAACTTAAATTGTTTGTCTAGTTACTAAAACTGTAGAATTTATTATTAAATGTTTTAGCATGAAATTAATAGCAATCAAAGTTTAATGAAAACATTAGATGATGAGGAACAACGTCACAAAAGAATTGTTCAGCAACTTAAGATTGGTATTTTATCTTTTTTAGTTATTTTTGTAAGAGGTTTCCACTTTTTCATTTTATTGACAAATCTATATTTTTTTTTATATCTCTTTCCTTTTATAGAAGATACATCAAATACCTTAGAACTAGTTCTGAAAATTTCGGAAAGGTAGATTTTAACTCTTTCAAATCAAAGTTGTTTAAAAAAATCAAAACACCATAGCAAAATGTCCTTTTTCATATGGTTAAATAGATCAATTACCAATTCTTTTTGGTTTCAGAGCCAGAAAAACAGATGCTTTGTTGGAAGAGCTTGAAAGAGATCAGTGAGTGTTATGCATATATTCCAGTATTTGGTTACATTTTAAATTCAATTATTTTATTTATCCTTTAAGTTGATTCTTTAAGATTAATTATTTTAATTGTTTTACAATGGATGATAAAATTTTCTAATCCATTTGAATGACCTTTTCGATTAATGTAAAAACTCAATTAACAAGTAGTTAAGAAATAAAATGTATATATCTTTGAGGGATAATTTTAGGATGGTTTTTTATGGTAATGTATTTGGTTCCTAGATGTCGAATTAATGACCTTGTAAAAGTTGAAGAAAACAAGTATTTACAAAAAGAAGAGATAATTAGTAGGCAAATATTTTAAACGAATGAATCGTATGTTGTATTAAGTTTCAATAGTAAAATTATAAAATTTGTTTAAATATTTTTGTAGAAAAAATGTCTACAATATTACAAGAAACATTTGAGTCTCAGAAGAAATGGGACCAGTTTGAGTTTTCCCGAGATGAAGCATGGAGAAAAAGCATACAACAGTAATATTTTTTGAGATTATTTTAATAAGCTAAAGCTAATTTTTTAGTTTAAATGAAATTTCTTCAATAAAACTTTTTCTTTAAAAGTGTTGCAATGAATAGTCCTGATGTTGACAGCTTATTGGAGGAAAAGGATCGTGCTCATGAGAAGTTTGTAAAGTCAATTCTTGCAGAAGTAATTTATCTTTACACTTTTGCATTTAGATTTATTATTATATAGTATATTTAACATATTATTGTATAACATTAGATATCATAAATAATTATATACAAATTTTAAATTAAAAGTTATTACTAAAAAAAGCAGCATTTAAATTTTATAGCAAGAAAGTCAAATGAAAGCTTTTGAAATACTACAATCACAGAAAGATGCCAAATTGAACAGAATACGTATGCAGGTACAAATTTATGTGATTATTTCAAACTCTTGCTCAACTGGTAATATTTTTCATACAAAATTCTTATAATATTTTTCAAGTCTTATAAAAAATATTTCTATGTTGTTGCTATTATGTTTACATTTATTTCACAGTTAGCCATGGTGCAAAATGAATTAGCAAGATTATCAATGCTGGAATTAGATAAAAAGCAAGAGCAGAATAAGAATGATATAGTAATAGTTTATTTACATGTGGATAAAATAGAAATTCTATAAGATATATATATATATATATATATATATATATATATATATATATATATATATATATATATATATATATATATATATATATATACTTTTTCCTTCTTATCTATATAAATGTATTTTTTTATAGAATACATTGAGTAACATGCGTGTAAATACAGCTGTTCTGCTGAGTCAATTGATGCAAGATCGAGACAGTAGAGAAGAAAGCTTGAAGCAGTCAATAGTATAAACAAATTTGATTTTTTACTCTACATATCTCTTGTTTATTTACTTAGCTATCTTTAATATTTGCATTATTATACAATTACATGTGGTATTAAATAAATTTTTTTCAATTTTTTTAATTTTTAGAAAGAAATGGATTCCAAGAGAGATAAGGGTTTTCAAGATTATTGGTTTATACAATTTCAACAACTCATGGAAAGGAACTCATTGAAAAAATACATGGTAATTTTTTCTGTCAAATAAAGTCTAAAATATCAATGAACTTATACCAGTGTATGACATTTCTTATTGATTTTTGTGATTGTAGAGAGAGTAGTTTTAATCTATTTTTAATCAATTATAATTTTGATTTGCATGTAAAATATTTCACGATAAGTTTTTAGATGACTTATCATTTTATTTTTTGTTGGACTTGTTCAAACCACCGCATCTAAAAAAAGGAACTTTTAACTTAGAAATGTTTTTCTTATAAATGAGATGCTGCATACTCTCGATAAAGTTTAGAAAAATTTTAAATTTCTTTTTATTATTGATATTGAAATGAGTGATTAGATAAATTTTTTCGGTTTTGTTGTATGTTTAGCAATGGTTATTCAATAAATATATAATATACACCTAAATCATTTTCTAGAATAGGTTTGGGTATTTCAGCATCACATAATGATTTTTTTTACCAGTATTATGTTTTTTACAACTATAACTTTGCATTTGTTATTCTTAAATTCTTTATATATAACAAAAAATCCAATTAATGACTTTTTTCAGTTAAATTTTTTTCCACATTGTGTTTTTAAAAATAAAGCTTTACACCGGCTCATTAAATTAATAAATTACCATTAACACCATATTAATACCATATTCAGCTAGTTTTGAAATGTTTAAAGTAAATGAAATTCGTTGTAGGAGCAGGAATAATTAGCACCTATCAAAAAGTAAAAGATTTTAACCAAAATAAAAAATGTTTTCATAAAAAAACAGTTTCTTTGTAAAATGTGATGCATGCTGGAAATGTCAGAAAACTTGAATTTTAATGTAGAAACCAGTCTATTTAATTTCTGTATTCTTTTTATAGGCAAGCCAAAGAGGTATCAATAGTTCAGAATACAGTGTTTGTTCAAACACATGTGAGAGTGATGATATGTTATATCAAAATGAATTAAATATCTATGCAAATGATTCTTGTAAAAACAAAGCTGATAGTAATGAGAACTATAAAAAGGTATAAATATTTGTTATTAGGGTGTTTTATCTTTATTGATGTTATTATTATCACCTTTGAGAGAGTTTTTTCCCCTTAAATAGGCAGAGGAGAAACAAGCTGAAGATACCAATCTAGCCCAACATGATTACAGTATATTTTGTGCTTCAGAAAATGTTTTTAAAGAGCTTGAATGTGTTGTTTGCATGGATGTTCAGGTACTTTTTTAATAAAAGTAGGTGTTCAAAAAAATAACAACTTATATCTCAAATAAAGAAGTAAATCAGGAACGTTTTGTTGAATTTTTGTTTACAGTTTATTGCTGTCAAAATATTTTTTTGTTTGTATATTTAAACTCTGAGAAACATGAACAACAGATTAATAAAGATGAATAATTTAATATTAGGAATAATAGAGATCAGTGGCGGCCTGTTGATATAATGTTTGGACAGGGTTTCCATTTAGGAGTTTTTAGAATATTGTTTATAATTGTGCCGAATTAAAAATTTTTCAGAATTTTTTTAAAATAGTTGTCAGCAGTGTTCCTCATTGAAATGAAATAAAATAAACATTCTACAGTAATTTATGGTAAATATTTTAACAAACTTGAATAATATGATATCACAAAGTAGATAGTCAAACAATTTTGTTTAATGAATTTTGTGATGCAGTATGTTGATAAACTAAATAGCTTTTATTCAATTTTAAAAAAAGGTACTAGTACTCTGTGGTGACTTTTTCTTTTTTCTGCATGTTTAACCACATTGGCTTTTGTGCTAATGCAGGGTGGTCAAAAAAAGTTAAGTCAACCAAATGTTTGGAAAAATACAATAACTGTCTTTTGAAGGCTGCTATTGCTGCATCTCTAATCACATTGTTGCAGGTATAATCATTCAAAAGTCTCAACAGTCTCAACTCATTATATGGAGCTCTTCTGTCAAGCAACCTTCATGCCAAAATTTTCCATAAACTAGAGCAACAAACAGGCTGATGCTGGTCAAAGCTTTTTTTTAAGAGCAATGAGAGTAAGTCATTTGATTTTTTTAAAGATATTAAAGAATTTTGATGGAATAGAATCCCTTTACCATCCACTTGGCTGCATGGCTCATGGTGCATAGCTTACGGTGCATAGCTTACGGTGCATAGCTTACGGTGCTTAAAATTACACTATCTTTGGAGCAACCACAAAGAAAGATGAGTCACAGCTGTAACAGCTCGCTGTAGTCTTGGCGTTGGTGATAATTTTTTATAACTTCTTTGTAGTATGCGACCATTTCATTGTAGAGATCAGTCATGGATTCACTGAAAAGTGTTTCATCAACAGCATCATATTTCCTTTATGAAATCTTTTGAATAAACCTACATCAAGTCTATTAATAGTTCTAAGATATATGGATGCAAATACACTGAAAAGGAAAACTTCAAAAACACAGTGGCAACATGATATCCACTCTTGGAAGTTTGTTCAGTAATTGTGCAAACTTCAGATATCAAGCCAGTGTTTGAAGCTGTTGTATCGAACACAAGTCCATGTATTTTGTCTTTGAGATGCCAATTATCACATAGTTCTAGGCAGGCATTAGCATGTTCCTCATCTGCTTCCCTTATGGTTTTGAAAACTTCCAGTAATTTTTTTTCTTCAAGTTCAGAAACTAGGATTGTAATTCTGTTTACCTTTACATTTCGACAATATCTTGTAGGAGTTTTTCATCCCAATGCAACAGAGGTGGGACCTGGGTTGAATATGATTTTCGGTCCTCAATGCCTTGAGTATTCATGTAAACATTCTAGAACAATCGATAGTGCTGCAAGAAACTGGAATGATATTCAGATAATGCAAATGAGCTTGAGCAGCTGCAGCAATAACAAAAGTAGCTTGTCAATTACTGATGGTAATATGGTCAAGTGTGAGGTTCAATTCTTAGGTCGGAATGTTATTCCCTTCCCTTTTTGAAGCTGCATGTGTAAACTCTGAAAAGTTCATCATCAGATAAAAACTCAGTTTCAGAAGCTGGTTGAACTAGAAGAATGTTCTAATAATAGGGCTGAAGTGACCACTTCTTGGTTTTTCCTGACAACATCAAAAAGTTCATATAAATCTTTTTGAAAAATTCCTCTTTCATTCTGTACAATTTGAAATTTTTTATGCAGCTTTTTAAAAATAATTTGTAGATTTTTTAAAAATAATTTGTAGGCATGTAATTTCATTTTTTTGGCAGCACATAACTTGTTTCTGTTTCATTTTTTTAACTTGTTTCTATTTCATTTTTTTTATTTTTGGATTATTTTATCAAAAAGACATGTCTTAGATCTTATGAAAACAGTCTTATGAAAAAGTGATGAAAATAGATAACTGTTCACATTATTATTAGACAGTCTTTTGAAAAAGAGATGAAAATAGCTAACTGTTCACAAAATAAAAAAAATTTCCATGGTCTTCATTTTTTCATAAATAACTGCATATGCCTTCCATCATGGTCTGGACAACTTTCATATTGATTTTATTAACTATCTTTTGATCCTGTTTGCCAACTGTTTTGCATACATTGCTAACCAAACTTGCTTATAAACCATATCATCCAAAATGGACCAAAAGTCCTCAAAGCATTCAGTGGACTTATATGCTGTAGCACAAAAGGTACATTTTGCTCATTGAGCCAATCTGTTGTTGTTTTTGCATAATAGCCATATCTGTTTTTGTTTTTGCTAGGTCAGGCCAAAAAATATATTTATCTAGTTAATGATGTTTTTTGATAAATTTTAATTTTGGCAAACTTCAATGATACACATCTGCATTGACCTTTGGTCTTTCTTATGTATGGTGCAGAAACAACTTTTTTGTAAAATGCCAACCATAAAGGACCTTTGCTACAAACTTCTCCTTAGATTTAAATTTTATTTCTTGTGGACTGGTTTGTTTGTTGCATAAGTAAAATTCTTGGGAATGTTATCTAAAAATGTAAAGTATTTTTTGCTGCTAATCGCAAAGAATTTTTCTTGCTTTGCCAAACTTCTTTACACTTTCTAGGCATTTGTTTGAGTTATTACTGACTGTACTTTAGTGTACTAAATTGTTCAAGTTACTATTGACTGTACTTTAGTGCGCATTTTCTTTGACTCATGCCAACAGTATTTTCTGTAAAAATTTTAAACTTTAGTTGCTTTTGTTTGTTCAATTTACTTGGATGACCTTTTCTTGTCTTATTTTCACTTGACAAACTATCCTCAAAGTGTTTGATGAACTGATAATTTCTTGCATGTGGCGTATTTTCAACTTGAAAATATTTTACCAAATAAGCTTTGCTCATTTGTCTAACTAAAGTGTAGACATGTCTTCAAATTATATGGGCTACAAAACAGTACAAAAATAAATTATTTTCTTGCATGTGGCAAGTTGCTTTATTTAGCTAAAATTTTGTCTCAAAACATTTGCCCCAGCCCCCTTCCCCCATGCCTGACCCCTCTCCTACCCCTAAAATCTGACTGGCATAGTTGGTATCCTAACATTTTCTCAGTAACAAAAGGTAGATAATATGGTAATGCTGGCACTTAAGTTAATAATTTCTTTTCTTTCTAATGATATTAGAAGAAGTTTTCCAGCACTTGTTTCTAAGAAGAAAAATCCTATTCCAACTCTTTTGTTGATTTTCCAATTTACCATCCACTGGCATAATTTACCATCCACTGGCATAACTTCTTTTTGTTAAAGCTCTAGCCATTTCTACCTAAACAAAGACCAAAAACCATTGTCTAGTGATTACCAATTCTATATACATTAAACTTCTGCTTTGTGCATTTTAAAAAGTTGTATTAAATAATTGAAATAGCCTAAAACTACTACCACTACTAGAAGTCTACAACAAAATGATAATTCTTAGTTTAATGGTAATAATTTTCAGTGATGATTAGTTACTAAATTATAATTGACTTAATCGATAGTCATTAATAATAATGGAGAGTTATTTAGGAAATACAAACAGTCAAACATGACAGGAACTAAAAGCAACTAAAGAATGACTGAAATTAAAATTAAGTAAGCAAAAAAGGTTACAACTACAGCTGTGTGAGATTAGGTTTTTTATCTTCAATAGAGTTCAATTGAGATTGCAAAAGTTTCAATTAAGTTTGAGATTAATAAAATGATTTTATTCATCAACTTTTATGTAAATGAAAACTTTAAAAGTTATATTTAGTCTTCACATGTTTATATCTTTAGATAAACTACTGTAAGTGTACATTCAATTGATTTAATCATTATGACAAAAATGAAGGGTCAGTTCTGAGTTGTCACTGTCAGAGTTGAACTAATTAATTAAACAAGAACATTCAAATGATTTACTATGCACATAACCTGTAAAAGTATAAATCAACTTGAAATACTCATAACAAAGAAAAAACCATTCAAATCATAACTGTGCTGCAGTAAGTATATAACAAGCTGGCATGTAAAACTCAGGTAATGTCAGGTTAAGACTAGGCTAAACTAAACTAATTGCACATTTATTATTAAAGACTAGTGTCATTATCAACAAAGCATACTTATTCTAATGCGGAAAGTCTACAAATTTTTATGAAGAAAAGTAAGTTCTTCTACATACTCAGATAGTAGACTGCAGCATTTAATGGAAGTGATGTTCCCAGATATTGAGTTCAAATGCTCTGAAATGACACTGGTCCCTGGGATTGCCAGAAGTGAATGACCAAGCTTTGCAAGACAAGAAAATCGACTTTTACTTTGCCTCCACCATGTCAGTGAAAAATCATCATGCCCAATTGCCATATCTTTCAAATATGTCTTCGCATCATCATTAAGCACACTTGTACTTGACACATCAGCGTCAGAAACATTGTCATTGGTTTCAGTTACTTTTTCTCTTGTCCTCTATTTTGAAGCATTTAAATAATATTTTCTAGCACTTTGCAGCGATTTTCTAAATATTGAACCAAAGTTCGAAATTTGAAATATATATGGGAGGAAGAAAAAGCCAACCAAAACAAAAGCTTAATTAATTGCAATATTATGCTTTGAGATGACTCATGGCTTTTTATGATAAAAGGGCTTGACATTTTGCAAGAGGCTGCATAAACTGAAGGCCAATTAAACATTTTGTTATTTAAATTGGTATATTTTTTATTAAGAGTAAATTTATGATCATTGGACCATGAGTATCAATAGGAGTTTGCATTCCACCTCTGCTTTGGTTGTATCAAAAATTTTTATTTCATTTTTTTGTACATAGTCAGCTGTGTGAACTATAGTTACAAATGTTGACTAATTAACTGAGGTTTCAAGATTATGTTTAACTTTCGATTGTTTTAAATGTCGATGGTTTACTTGGTTACCTTTCATTGTTCAAAAGTTTTGGGATGAGTTGTTGATGAAAACATCCTTTTGAGGAGTGTACATATCCATGGGTTATCTTCCAAGCAGTTTTGAATCCATTTCTTCAACAAAATATCTTTTCTAAACAACAAATTACTAAGCAACACATGAAAAAAATATCAATTTATAAATAAAAATCTTAAGTTTCAGAAAAATGAAATTATAAAAAGATTCTAGTGTGCAACATAAAATATGTCTATATGTGTGTGTATGCAAAAATGTTTCTATTCCAGAGTTAAGCAAATGCTTTCCATATTCTGAGTGAGTTGTCTGTCTCTTAAACTATTACCAATAAGGCTTAAAGTTTGAATGAAGTGCTTCTGTGAAATGTTTGCTAAACAAGCCAAAATCTTGTTGATTCTAAGAGATGTACTGAGACATATGAGGTATAACACAGCATCAAACTTTGGTTTAATGGTTGCTGGCAGAGCAAGGTATGAGCTTCTAAAGTTGTCAATTTCTTGGTGATTTTTATTAATATTCCAATGCATGCTGTAACCACCTTTTCAAACTTTCTGAATGTATCAACAAAACATGCTGTAACCATCTTTTTATGTTTTCTGAATGTATCAACAAAAGGAAGTGCTATGAATGCAGCTTCTGCTTCAGCCTTTTCTTAGACTATCTACATTTTTCAAAAGCTTTTTTCAATTGTTTCCATGAAAATTAAATAGTTGAAGAGGGATTTTTTATGCTCAGGCCATACCTTGCATTCTGACCAAATGCTGGTCAAGTTTTTGTACAGGTGATTGACCACACCTAGAACCGAGTGAAGTTCCATGGGTGGTATTACAACCAGAATAAGTGAGCCATTTGAAAAGTTTATCAATAGTGAGTGGATAACATTCCAAAACCATTTGACATTTTTCACATCACTTCTATTTGCCGTGTTGAATTCTCGGTAAGCTTTTCGAATCCTCCTAATAGTTCTTAAAAAATCCAAAGTTTGAATAAACAGCACCACATTGCTGCAAAGTTTACTTGCATGGAATTCTATAGATGATATTAGCAATTTTCATGTCATAAGACAAAACAAAGTGAATTAAGTTTGATTGTGTGAATTTCAAAAGATTTTGAATGTTCTTATAGATTTCTTTCATTCTTCTTGAGATGACAATCAGGAGCTTTTTTTTTTTTACTCCTTTCAAGGATGAGCTGGAAAGTTTTGGTGATTTCAAAACACTCCTCTAAAGGATTTTTTTAGGTTTTTTTAATCAACAATTTACTACTTCGAATTTTTTAACAGTGCTTCAGTAATTTTTGCTAATGCCCTACCATTATCAATATTATCTATGGTATCAACAATTGATTAACATTTTGCAAACTGGAAGTCAACCGAAAGATTTGCAATAGGTAGAGCTCTACAGATAAATTCTGTACCTTCAAAGAGATATTTTTATAATAAATGGTAAAACTGTTGTAGCCAACTTTTCAAAGTGGTTTATTGCTTGACCAAACAAAGTACTTTTTTGGTAAAGAAGTAAAACTTTAACATACATTTTATCGACTTAAAGAATACAGATTCTTTTCTTTGGATCTAAATTTTGTAAGAATATTGTTTATGAAGTTTATGTCCTCCATTGATCTAATTTTTGAGGTTAAAATTTGGATACTTTTTTAGTCAATACTACAAACTTCTTCAGTTCAATCACTGACGTCAGTGCAATCACTCACGTCAATACACTGTTATTAGAGACAATGAAATCTGCTCTTTTGGTGGAATCACTTCATCTTTTCCACTCCTTTCAATCCTTTGGAAATTTGTAAATCGAGATTTTCGTTGAGTTGAGTGATAGGTCGACTTGCAGAGCGGTAAAGTAAATTATCATTAATTCGATAGTATCAATATAATTTTATTATCTGTTATCACAGTATCCAGTTAGCTGTTAGGTCCCAAAGTTTTATTATGAAATTTATCAACTAATAAGATTTCACAAGTTACCAAAATAAGCTTAAATACAAATGTTCAGTTAAAGTAAAAAGACAAAATATAAACGGAGTTTTATAAATCGGCCTTAAATCAAATAACTGTGATGTCAAGGCTTGTTCTTATAGAAAGCTATGACGTACGCTAATATATGGCATGTTCAAATATTCTTAGGAATTAGTGCATCTTGCATTTGAAACTTGATATGATAAATAGCGTGTCTAATTAAACCTATCAGTATTTAAATAGTAATAATAATAATAATAATAATAATAATAATAATAATAATAATAATAATAATAATAATAATAATAATAATAATAATAATAATAATAATAATAATAATAATAATAATAATAATAATAATAATAATCAGTATTTAAATTTTTTTGTTTTATAAATCAGTATTTAAATAATAATTATACATACATACATACATGCATACATACATACATACATACATACATACATACATACATACATACATACATACATACATACATACATACATACATACATACATACATACATACATACATACATACATACATACATACATACATACATACATACATACATACATACATACATACATACATACATACATACATACATACATACATACATACATACATACATACATACATACATACATACATACATACATACATACATACATACATACATACATACATACATACATACATACATACATACATACATACATACATACATACATACATACATACATACATACATACATACATACATACATACATACATACATACATACATACATACATACATACATACATACATACATACATACATACATACATACATACATACATACATACATACATACATACATACATACATACATACATACATACGTATAGCTTTATTACAATCAGTCATGATGCTGTTTGTACTTGTAATGGGAAATGTGCCGTCGAGGTAATGGCTCCCGGTGACGCTGTAAAAGGTAAACGCTAACATGAATTCGTACATAATGTTTGAGAGATTTAGCAGAAATTACGATCCACACCAACAAAATTGTGTGAGCTGTAGTGGCAGCATGATAACGCTAGGCCTCACATGGCTTCAGTTACTATAGATTTTTTCAATCGACGACATGTCAGATTGATCAGTCAATCGGCCTAATGCTTTGATCTAAACTTGGAAAGAAGTCCCTCCGACAACATGATTTTATGTGTGCAGAAGAAATTAAGGAGGCCACCCTGCAGTGATTCAGGTTACTACCAGCTGATCGATTTGAAATGGAACTAAAACGCTTGTTTAGCTGTTGTAAAGATGTCATAAGGTGTGATGGATTTAAATTACATGGAAAAAACGAAACTCGTTGCTTTGATAATTCCATTATTCGCTTTTAGCTGAGCCATAATATATGATTGAGTATTTTTCACTTTTTTTGTGCCAGCTCGAATCTGCTACATTAGTGGATGTCTAAGAAGACTCTACAGAACTGATGTCTAAGAAGACTTTGCCTTGTAAATGATTTGTAATTTCAGATTAACATATTCATATGTTTTCTTCATAACTGTCACTTTTAAATGTTTAAAGTTTTTCATTTTGTAACTTGCAATAAATTTATCGCTTCCAGCATCTTATCTTAATTTATTGCTTCCAACGTCTCTTATCATAATTTTTTGTTCTGTCATGAGATTTGAGCCTTATGAACACCATTATACTCCTCGCTCATTTTTAAAAGTTCTCATGGTAAAATGTTAGATAAATATATTCAATAAAAGCATATAGGATTAAAATGCTTTACAAATAGTGATAGTAGAGAAAATCATGAAAACACGGAAGTCTTTTTCGTTTTTTGCAATTTTGTTGGTTTTTTAGCAATTTTTTTTATTTGGAGTTTAAATCTTGCAACTCAAAGTTAAACTTTACCGGCAAAATGGCAAAAAAATATGGAAAATACGAATCGTGTTTTGGTGATTTTCTACTGTCCCAATTTATAAATATTATTTAAAAAACTGGCATTGTCAGCAATATGCACTTCGTTTTTAGACTGGGTGACCGAGGACAAGTGCATTACAGATTTGTGCTACAAATCTGCTTTAATCCGCGTTGCGCATTAAATTTTCTCGTTTTCGTCTATTCAAGCATACTTAAAAGTAAAATACCGCATGCTAGATTAATATTTTCAGGTAATTTTACCGCGGAAAAAAATCATATCAGCTTAATGTAATTTGGGGTTTAATTTTAGTAATTTTTAATTTTATAATTTCTATATTCTCTATATATCTTTAAAAAATATTGAGATCATGATACTAATAGGAAATTATACCACCATTGACGAGCCGCCACTGATATGGATATATGATTAAAACAATAAAAAACGTTAAGGATATTGGTTGATGAATTTAAATGCGCCGATTCTTTGTTTTTCTTTTAAATTCCTTTTTTGTTTACACAAAAGTCTCGGGTTCATCAAATGTTTTACTGAAAATTTTTACAAACAACGGGAATCAATTTTTCTCTTTTTTATTTATGTTCACATTTCATAAAAACTGATTTTTAATTTTAATTTTCAGCCCGAGGTTATTTTTCTTCCATGTGGTCACGTGTGCTCATGTGCTAAGTGCCGCTTATCTTTGGACAAGTGTCCGATGTGTCGACACGACATCTTACTTGTAGATCGTATTCTGAATATTTGAATAAAGAAAGTTTCAAATTTTTGTTGAGAAATAAAAATTGATCACAGGATAGATCGAGTCACAGGATAGATCGAGCTCTTTGAAAGATGATCAATTAGTGTCTCTACGACGTAAGCATTGATCTCCACCTGTAGTTGCTAATTGAGGCATCTCTTTAAAATTGTTTATAATTTTGGTTTTTTTTAAACGTAAGATAAAACTCTGTAAAGTTAGGATTTGTAAATATGCAACGTGTAACGCACAATGATTTTTTTTTTTTGTCTTTATTTGAGAGTTTTTATTCGTCACCAAAAAAGTTAAATTTGTTTTTGTTTAAATTCAAAAACCTTTTAACCTTTAAATTTATTTTAACTTAAAAATAAAATATTTCGTATTTTATTCTATTTTTCGCCTATTATTTTTTATTTTTACTATTCAGTGACGGACGCTTGTGAAACCTATAGGGTAAATTGACTATTTAATGGCCTAAAACTTTTCTTACTCTTTTCTTATGCAATAATTGTGCAGATGATAAGTCTGAAGAAAAAGCTGGTAGAAGCAACCAACGCACAGTGGGACAAAATTTCGTGGCCAAAATTCCCAAATTACTTACACGAGGGTTTTCGAGGTCGCTGATTACGAATCTGAGGTCAAATTTAAAAAATTCAAAATGGAGCTCCAATATGGCGGCCAAAACTGTTCATACGTTGAAAATATGAAATCTAATGTAGTTTGGTTTTCGAGGTCATTGCTTATGATTCAGGAGTTAAATTAGAGCAAAAACATTGTAAAATTGTTTCCAAATTTACACTATTAATAAAAAAACAGAAATTTGTAATTTTAGTTTTATTATTTTTTTTAAATTGGTAAAAGATTAAGTCACATATATGTAAAAAAATTGTTTATTTAATCCTAGTAACAAAAACACGTGTCATATTCATCAATGTTCGAATCATTCGATTCGGAATCTGATATTGAACTACTTGTATCTAAATCGGAATCGTTCCTTGTCTCTTGTCTGGTGACTTCAGGTTGTTTTTACAATTGTACAGCTTCTTGATGTAGAGATTTTGCCGGTCTCTGGGGCAATTTCCTGATGCTCGAGAGGGGTTGTTAACGTGACATCTTTAACAACTTGAGCCACATGTACTTGACCAGAAGTCCTTAAACTCATTTGAGCAGCGTATGCCAATTCTTCTGTAGAAAAAGTAGAACGTAGTTCTTGAGTCTTTCGCCTCTTTGATCTATCACTAGATGAAGCAAAGGATTGCGAAGGTCGCCCACATGTTCCTTTTTTATTGTCATTCTTCACAACCTTCTAAGGTGTTGTGCATTCAGTATTGGATAATTTTGAAAATTGTACTGTGCCCTTCAATCACTCTTCATTTTTTTTCAGAAAAAAATCTTCTCATCTTCCTGCTGCTCTCCATCTTGATCGAAAATTTGCAGATAACCGTGATAATGACATTTCATCCTCGCCTACTTGTATCACATGTTCCGTTTTTTTGAAAATTGCATCTGTCAAAACATCAATGATGAATTTATATTCATTTTTTAAAACTGTCTTTCACCTTAAAGAATATATCTTTTCTTGACAATTCCATATTTGAAGATTTGGAAGACTCTGTAAAAAATAATACAGTTATAACGGCTGAGAGTTCTTTGAGGACTATTTTATAAAATTTTGAGATTATCATAAAACGGAACGAGAAATAGCTTATATAGCATATATTTAAAATAATAAATTATTGAGTTAAAATGTAATTAGTGCCATTAAATAATGTTAATTCACTAATTTCCATGACCATTTTCAGACATTAATCTATGTTAATAGAATAATGTCGCACCACGCATTCCTCCATAAAAACTAGTCTCACTATTAAAATGGCACTCAATGGCAGCCAGTTTTTTTATATGTTATATTTAACACTATACACTATCAGTTCCTTGTCGAAAGAAGGTGGATAACCGCGGTTAAATTTTTAAAACGACATTAGAAAATCGATTTCAGATAAAAAGTTTACAATTTTTTATGTTTACTTGTCGCGCGGTTTAAATATTAAAAAAATTAAAATTAGCAATAACAGTGCATAACCATCTATTCTACATGCCTCCAGAAAGTGATTCCATTTTGCCGAATTCTAATTGAAATAGTTTCTTCAGTTTAACAGCACTTTAAAACAGGCAAGAATTTTTCGACGTGTCCACTTGTTTAGTGCGTACCGAACGGAGGCTATATGTCAACTGATGTCCAGGCCAGCCTAGAGCAGGTATATTCATACCCTATTCGGAATTTTGTTCTAGGACTATCTGTAAACAAGATCTGAACGTAAAAAGACGAAAATTTAAAACTGAAAAATTTGACTTTAAGCCACGAAATTGGGATTTCGTCCCACTGTGCAACGTATAGTTAAAATCAAAACCATACTTACCACAAACAAAATAGTTACCATAGTTACCACAAAATGTATAAAGTAGTGAAACAATCATAGCTACCGAGAGAAATTTTGGGCCCTGGGGAAGTTTTCTTAAGGGGCCCTCATTATGATTAATTATATACCCAGGACCAATAGAAGCGTGCTCTAGTCATTGAAAATTAAAAATGAAAGTTAAATCTTTTAAAAGTCAAAACTATTTAAATCTTTTAAAAATGATTTTAAAAAAATTGTTTGTAGATACACGGGGCCCCGTGAACCTTCCCCGTCCATCCTCCTCTCTCGGCGGCCATGGAAACAACTAGTAAATATCAAATTGTTGTAGCAAGAAAATCAACAAACTTTTCATCAAAAACTTATTCAAATGCTTATTCGACTTCAACACATGAAAACACAGTCATGACATGCACAAGTGAAAAATATACCTATATAATGGTTCATTGTAGTTTATTGGGTAACACCAATATATAAATATATATAGGTGTTACCCAATAAACTACAGCATTATAAAATAAACTTGCAGAAAATGATAAATGTCACTAAATGTTTGCAATCAAATAGCACATATAAAAATGTACAAGAAACGTTTTAAAATATTGTACTGTTTGGCCTAAGTTAACCTTAAGATTCAGAAAATTCGACCTTAAGTTATATTGTTTCACTTACAACAAAATACAACAAAATTCTCTTCTAAAAATATTTTTCACAATGATATACACTGGCGTGCAAACTTTCCGGCTAGTAATTTTTCGTACTCTAGTTTTTTTTTTAAAAAGCCAACGATTTTTAGTCATTATAAGATATTAGTATAAGAGATAGGAAACAAAATAATATAGTAAAAGAATATTATATAGGTTTGTGAATGTAATTACTACTGTAAATAGTATACTTGCTTGTGCAAAAGTTTCTGAAAAAAAGAGTTTCTTTTCTTACTCTTACGAATAATAACATGTTAATAATCGTTAAAGTCGCTTACTTAATTACCCCATTTCAAAATTCTCACGAAGTCCTAATATTTCTTGAAGTAACCTTAAAACAATTTTGGTTTGAAGTTTACATAGATCATTTGTTGAACGCAACAACAGTAATTCCGCTCTTTGTGTTGGTCATTAATTGAGTTTACTTAATGACATCATAATCGGCTGAACAAATTTTTTTTGTAAAGATATGAAAGATAAATCAAAGTAAATTATAAGCGTTGAGAAAAAATATAAAGAAAACAAAATGCGTTGTGTAAAAATTTATCAGAAAATTATGTATAAATTTATTATACTCTCTCTATTGGTTGGTGGAGTGAAATGTTTCGTTGAAACAAATGGAGCTGGGCACGACGGTGAATTTTTTTTTACAAAATTGAGCCTAACATATAACAAATATAAAGATAGAAATTTAATGTGCGATCATTTTTATCCAGGATGAAGTGTTAGTTCCCAATTAAAGGGAAACTCAAATAATCTCAACTCTAAAGAATTGTTTGCATTAAGCACAGAAATAAAGTTACCACTCAGGGCTATAAAATCAGCTGATTGTAGAGTTTATCTTTTAAATTTTTACAACTAAATTGTTATTATGCAAATGTAAATAGATATGTCACCTTCAAAATATGTTACCTTCAAAATATGTCACTTTTAAAATATGTTATCTATATTATAACAAGTTTCTTTTTAACTGGAAGAATGTATAAAGTAATTGAAAAAATCATTTAAAAGCTTCAAAAAGTGAACTTAACAAATTGGTACTCGTAAAGTTAACTTTCACAATATTTTCAATTCGTACACGATGTTTTCAATTGATAAACGATGTTTTCAATTGATCCACAAATTGTATACTTTCAGTCGCCTGCTTTTTTTTCCTTTACCTCATTTTATTCTTAAAATCTTATTTCATATTTAGTTAAGAAGGTATTTCAAAAAACAGTAATTTTTTAAAGATATGGTAAAATAAATTGATAATTTTTTTTTACAGGGCCAACTGTTATAACTGATGAAATGAGGCTTCACAACGACTTATTTTACAATCGAACGCGAACCGTATTTCCTTTATTAAATGGTTCACTCACCGTGAATTTTGGCCTCTCATTAGTTTCAGTTGTAGATATTGATATTGCAAATGAGGCAGTTGTGATAAACGTTAATGTTCGACAAGTAATGGGTTCTTTATGTTGAGTTCTTATTACATACTGTATTTAAATATTTAAAAGACCAGAATGACAAATTTTAACTTTAGAAATGGAATAATCCTTTGTTAACCTGGAAAAAAGAAGACTATAACAATATTTCGCAAATCAATGTCAGGTCGGAACTGGTTTGGACACCTGACATTTTTGTTTTTTACAAGTATAAAACGTTTTTGTGTTTTCCTTTTTTTAACAGATTTTCTTTTTGTATTTATCGCATTTTTAAAAGTTTAAAGCATCTCACTATATTTTTTGAAATTAATAAATCAAAATATTTTTTTATTAATATAGCATAGAAGAAGACAAGAGCTACAACGGTCTTTTAGACACTTTTAAGACCTTTATTATTGTATCAAATGACGGCTCACACCTGTGGAATGCTCCGGTCACGTTTCGAATGAGTTGTACAATGAATGTTAAAGACTTTCCTTTTGAGACGCAAACCTGCCCTATGCAATTCAGCAGTTTAACTTACATGTCACAGAAAGTAGATCTGGTCCCTAGTTTAGTGGACATGAAGTTATATTCCCGTGAGATTTTTTGCTATTTTTAAAAAAAAATTATTTTAAGTTTATTGTTGTGTTCAAAGTTAAGCTAGCAGCATCTAAATTATACTGCTTTATTGAATTGGTTATTTAAATTTTAGCAAGCGCTGAATGGTCATTCATTTCAATGGAAGGAAAAGGCGAGCCTAAAATTTATCCTCATTCCACGATACCGTACGTAGATGTCACTTACACACTTGTAATGAAGCGAAAACCGCTTTATATTATCCTGAACTTAGTGCTTCCGAATATGATTTTTGTTTTCTTAACTGTGCTCGTTTTCGTCCTTCCAGTTTATAAAGGTATAATTTAAATGGAACATTATGTTGTTTTGTTGTATTACTTTATTGTTGCTTTATTTAAAATAAAACATTCTTTAAGGTTGAGTGAGAAAAGCAAGGCAATCTCTCTTTTTTTTTAGGTCAACGAACACCTTATGTTGTAACAATCGTTCTTGCAATTGTTTGGTTTCTTGTGTCTTCTATAAACACTATGACAAGTGGATCGGAAGGTGTTCCTTTATTTTCGTGGTTTATAACCCTTAGTTTGGTGGTTGTGGTATTTCTGATGTTCTGTTTATGTTATTCGTCTGCTTGCTATTATGCGGACGCGAACTTATCACAGCTTCCGTTGTGGATTCGATACTTTGTGTTAGGAATTTTGGCAAAACATTTTGGTATAAACTCACAAAGAATCATACCTCAATGGCGAAAGAGGTTAGAAATACTGAAAATGCAAGAAATTTTACAAAACAAACAGTGTTTTGAAAAACCATTTTTTAACGAATTGAGTAACAAACCAGGTCTTTTGTGGTCTCCAAATCCTACATCAAACCTTCATGAATTATTCCAAGGTTTAGGAAAATCAAATCTTAAAGAATTGCACACAAGAATCGATGATGTTCTTTATCATATGGTCGAAAAAGATAATGCAGAATGGCTTCAGACTGAATGGAGAATTGTATCATCGGTTTTAGATCGACTCTTTCTATATACATTTTTGAGTACTCTCAGCATTATTGTATTTGGATGCTGTATCCGCATAGTATATATTCCTTAAATAGATCTAAAGTAATTCAATATAAATTGTTCGTTATTTTGAGCTGCAGTATTTTATGGGTAAACATCACTGATCAAATGTATAAACAGACAAAAGTTTAAAATATAATTCCTAACCATTTCCTCTTTAATAAAATAAAAATTATATTTGACTGAAAAAATCAATCTTTTGGTACTCTTATTTCAAGAGTTATTGCACCAAATCACGACAAAGGATGATGTACATGTTTCAGCTCTTATTACTTAATAATGGCAAGCCCAAAAATTTACAGACAAAGAATGCGATAATTTCAATGAATTTTTCGTTAACATCAAGAGTGAATTTCAACCTTGAATCGTTTTGCACATGAAATTTATTTATCGTCAAGTACATTGAAAACGATCATTGAAACGGCGAGTGATTTGAGTATAAACTCATTATTAAAATAATTAAAGAGGGTTGTTAATTTTACACAAATCCAAAAATTAAAACATGAAATGTGAGCATGATGGCTTTCTTCGAAGAATAATTTCAATTTTTACAATTAAGTTGGGATACTATGATACAAGTTTAGTGATTTACATTTTTAAATCTCAAAGTTGAACTATTTAAATAAAGATTTATTAGAATGATTTATTCAATGTAAGCACTTAACAAAGCACTTGCCATTAAATCGCAACAACATCAGTGTGAATTTTGAGTGAGTTTTTGAATGTTGAGATAGTTTGCGGATTTTTTGCTATTTGAGAACCTTCATGAAGATCCCCTTATTTCCTTATTTTAAAATGCTTCATGAAAATTGAAGCAAATTAAATAAATTAGTTAAAAAATTTTTACTTTATAAATATTTTCGAATTAACAAGTTTTACAGACTTATATTAAAATTACAAAGCAACGTCCTCAACATCGCAAGCGAAACTTCCCAATCGTTTTAAAAATCTTTTTTCACAAAAAAAACGTTCTCAGTAAAGCTCTTTGATTTTTTTAACAGATGCATTCCAATCTCTTTCCCACATTTCTTCGTCTGAACGCAGCCCCCTACACTTTTCTTCTATCTCAAACAGTTTTGCAGCAAACTCTTCGTGAATTTTCTAAAAGAAAGTATTTTTACTTTATTTAACTTTGTCCCGAAAGATTACATAAAGTTTCATCACAACTGAAAAAAAAAATTTTTTTAATTCCGTTAAGATTAACAGATTAAGATTAACAGTAACTTACTTTAAAAATTTGGTCGCGCAACCTCATGATTAACACGTGAACTGATGTGTTCTTTAGGGAAATCACTGATGTTTGAATGTTGTCACAATAAAAATTCTTCATTATCTCCGTATCCATATCAATGGCAGGCCAAGTGATTTCACAATCATCAGCTAATATAAAATATTAGGCTAGTGAAAGTGTGGTTTCATATTTTGTCTACACACGCACACACTATCTTTTACTGATTATCTGTATGCTTTTACGTGAGTGTGTATTTGTGTGTGTGTCTATATATATATATATATATAAATATATATATATATATATATATATATATATATATATATATATATATATATATATATATATATATATATATATATATATATTTATATATATATATCTATCTCTGTGTGTGTGTGTGTGTGTGTGTGTGTGTGTGTGTGTGTGTGTGTGTGTGTGTGTGTGTGTGTGAAGGCCACACTGGAAAAACGATCAAGCTACATTTTTGCTTTTATTGGGTTTTTGCCCCTGTTATATTCGGCTGCAGTTTAACTATATAATAATTGACTTTATAACTAGAAAACCGATCAAATTACACAGATATTTAGCTTAACAAATAAGTGAGCTATGGTGTTTTGAAGTTTAAAATTTTAAAATCTAATTTACTCAAAACAATAAAAATGTAGCTTGATCGTCTTTCCAGTGTGGTCTTCATATATATATATATATATATATATATATATATATATATATATATATATATATATATATATATATATATATATATATATATATATATATATATATATATATATATATATATATATATATATATATATATATATATATATATATATATAATATATATATACATACAAAGTTTATAAACATATATATATTAATTTTATACACATATATATTAATTTTAAAAAAACAACCTTTAATTGATTCTTTCTGTTTACTGTTCATCAGTTTTTCTTTTAAAAGTTCTTTTTCAGTTTTCGTTTTAACTAAAAAAATACAAAAAATCACATAAAAATACAGGAATACATTTTCCAAATATTGGGGTTTGGGGGAGGGGGAAAGCAAAATGAAAATTATTCACCGGTTGCTGCAACCTTTTCAAAAACTGCCATTTGGTCAAATTGTGTCAATAATGAATCAACCATTTCTTGCAAACGATCAACAAAACATCTCACGCTTTGTTTTATTTTTTCTTCTGTGGTTTGCTGGTAATTGTTTATGGCTTTCAAATACTCTTCTTGCCTCAAACATTCAAAACTGCAAAGCTTTCTCATTTCAATTTCATTGTTTGGATGTCCGAGAGTGGGACGAAGTAAAGTTTGGTGTTCGCGCTGAAACATTTTGTAAGGTTGAAAAAAAAAAGATCAAAATGAAAAAAAATACACAAACACAAAGAATATACAGCAGAGCCTCTCTAATGCGGACAACTCTCTCATATGGATAAGTTTTTTTGTCCTAGAGGAATCATTAAGGTAATCAAATTTTGAGAGAATTCCGTAGGATTTATGTCCTACTAATTTTTGAAAAAAATAAAACCTTCTAAAGATAGAAGATTGGTTTTAGCATGCAAATTTTATTAATAGAGCACAAGAAGAAAACTTCCTCTTTAAACAGCTTGTATTTATTGATAATTATTCGTGTTCTTTGTATGACGTAATCCTAAGACTTGAAATTCAAATGTTTTGGTGTGATTCTTTCTTATTATTCAAAACAACAGCTTCAGTGGTTTCGAAAAGATAAAGCTTGCGCGGTTAAAAACATGAAGAGAACTTTCACAAGATGATAATAATAATAAATGAAATATTGTATGAACAACATCAAAAGTGCATTTTATGTATACCGGTCTTATGTATACCGGTCTAAGCTGAAAGAGAAGAGTTGGAAACTTTTGAACATTAAAGTAAGATGATTTACAGAATAAAGAAAAGAATCCGGAGATGTCTGATTACACCTCGACATGAGAAACTAAAAGTGAAGTGTTAGACGGACTTTCTTTAATAACATAAAACATGTTTGCCGTCCTCAGAATTTATACTATTATTCTTACCGTAAATCACGTATGCAACGCTAAAACTAATTGCAAATTAAAAGAAGGAAAAACACTAATTCGTATTTCATTAAAGTCGCATGCAATCCGAAACAGAAGATCGTAAAATCTTTTCTATAAATGATTTACGTTGCGATTATCATAAAATCCAGGGCAAAATGCATTCGGTTTTCGAGCTGACGATAAGGAATTTAAATGTTAGTTTGAAAAATATTCCACAGATTATTCTGGTGAATACATCGAGACTGGTGCAACATCAGAAACACTTAATCGAACTGCAGAATATTGCTCGATTCCGAGAATTGCAAAATTACTCGAGAGATAAAAGCTATTAACTAAAAATAGACGGCAACAGAAAAATCACTGCTTCTCCTTAGAGCTCAGTTTTGGTTAAAGTCAAGACAGAGTCAAAGTGAAAACAACCTTTTAAAAAAAAAACATAATTTTCTTTCATTCTCCTTCCGATACGCTAGAACCTTTCAAAGAAAGAGACGAGGTGCAGTAAAAACGAATTGCATATCAAAATTCAACCAAGATCAAAATTTGTAGAATCTTGGTGGAAAGAAAATTGGTTTCCGCTTTAGGCAGGTTTCACTATATCAGATTTTATAAGAATGATCTACCCTTTTTTTTAAATTGACGTCTTGTGTTTTTGAAAACAAGATCCTAATATCTTCTTCTTTTTTCGTAAATTCTGATTGGTGGCATCTGTATAAATTTTGCACCAAAAGCTCTGGCAACAACTGCGCATACTTCATAAAAGAAGAAACTTGTGTTTGAAGCTCTATAACAGTTAAATCGTCTTGAAAGAGATCACATAAGAATCGTCTTGAATCACAAGATTAGAAAGCTAACACGTAAGAATGGAAACAATAATCTGAAAGATTTTTATTTGAAGACATACCTTGAACACAAGCCATGCGAAACTTTTCAGACTGTTCTTTGTAGTTTTTCAACTTTTGGATGAAAAATGCTGCACATGCTTCAAACGTTTTTTTGACATCATTTTGTCTCGTAGCAGGGCGCTGACCTTTTTGTTGATAATACGACTAAAAGAATTTCAAATATAATAACCTTTAAAAAAGAAAATAATAATAAGTATTTATAAACAAGCATACTTCTGCTGATGATAAGAGCTCATTGAGACCAGTCTGGAGTAAGATGGTAACTTGTGAAGTAAATTGAAACCTGCAAGAGAAAAATGTACAACCTTATAAGCAGTGGCGGCCGGTGACATTAAACTTTGGTGGGGCCAGCAAATATTAACCAAAAAATATCGCAAATTTTTGAACTTAGCGATGTTTTTAAGGTTCTTTTCTTCAAGGGCCAGTTCAATGAGGCCCTGCGGTGCGTTTTTTCGTCCCATCTGAAAGCACTACAAATTCTGCGTGCGCATCAAAAATAATATTACTACAAACAAAATAAATAGGGCCAGTAAAAATCGGCCCAGCCGTTATTGGCAATGAATTAAAATAACGCTACAATACTTTGAATAAATTGCAAATAAACATATTACTTATAAAGTAATATAGTTTAAAATTAGAACTAACTTAGAACTATTTATTTTTATAAAACCTGTCTGCAAATAGTTTAGGCTAATAGTTGCATGTTTAGATATATATAAATACATAATTACGTTACCAAATACTTTATCTTAAATAAATATAAGTGGGGCCGGGCCCCTATGGCCCCTATTGACGAGCCGCCACTGCTTATAAGTATGTACTATAATTTTGACAATGCGATGTTGTGAAATAAATACTGATTCTGTTACTAGTTGGCTACCTCTATCAGAAAAACAAGTGGAAAAAATATTACATTAACTGACAAACTTTTGTTAAAGTAACCAACAGTTGTTTTGTTTCATGAAACTTTTTCAGAATAAATTTTGACATGGTTTTTGTTATAAGTTCAAATCAAATTCAAATAAATATAACTTCTAATATGAAGATAGAAAATTCATACATGTTATCCGGAGCATTTTTATCAGCCAAAAACTTTCTGTTGTAAGTTTCAGTTGTCTCACTCTCACTTTGGATTGGATGAAAAAAGGTGAAAAAAACATAAAAACAAAAAGTTTACTCAAAATAATTTTATCATAATTCTGTTAAGGATGAGAGGTACATAAATATTGTTAAGGACGAGAGGTACATAAATTTTGTTAAGGACGAGAGGTACATTAATTTTGTTAAGGACGAGAGGTACATAAATATTGTTAAGGATGAGAGGTACATAAATTTTGTTAAGGACGAGAGGTACATTAATTTTGTTAAGGACAAAAGATACATTAATTTAACAAAACAATAAACAAATAGCATAAATTGATTCCTACCATATTGCAGATTCAGAATGGTTGTTGTCTTTAATTTTCTAAAAAAAAAAAAAAAAGGAACAAAAACTTATTATGCAAAAAATAATTTAAATCAAAAAGCCAACAAAACAATGGTTAACAGGTAACACATCACTTATCCACATCACATCCCACATCTTGTTTCAAATCTCATCCAACCTCACTTTGAGAAAATTTTATAGGAGAGCATAAAACTTGTTGCAAAATAAATGTCTAAGATTTATGTGAAGTTATTTTTTTGTAGACGTTTATCTGTGACATGAGATTTGTTGGTTTTAACGTTTACTAATGATATTTACTAATGATATTTACTAATGTTATTTACTAATGATAATTTGTCTGTTAATGATCAAAATAAAAAAGATAACAAACCTGTAATTGCGGGCTTTTTAGACCATTAGGTGATTGAGGTGCTAGATAAAAAGTTTTTAAAAAGAATTTTCTTTTTAAATAAAAAGGATGAATTAAAAAGTGAAAGAAAGACTTACACGAATTCTTTTGTTTTGAAAATGTTTTGTTTGTTTGTAGATAGCTAAAAAAAAAAAATATCAAAAAAATAAAAAATAAAAAAAACACCATTATCAATGCCCAGTGTTACAACTATATATTTGATATTTTAATTTCAACAGGATTTATACTTACTTTTCCAAGGAATCATTAACAAATTCATCTTCTGTCTTGCTATAGAAACCTAGATGGTCTATTCTTTCTTGAATCAAGAAAATCAAAGAAGGAAGTGTCTTGTGAATTTTTTCTAGCAATTCATCCTTATAAAGATGTATAAAAAACAATAAGGATTTAAAGCATTTTAAACAAAAATATGAAGTAATACGTAAATAATAAAAAATACTTGTTTTAACTAAAAACTGATAACAAGTTACTGTGTTAACAAGATCATGTGACTTCTTGATATTCTCAATTTGCTGACCAAATGATAAAATCTTTTCTTTTAAATTTATGCCTTGAGAATTGCACTTTGCAACCTATTACAAACAAATGCAAAGCAGCTATTTTAGCAATAAAATATTTAGATTAATCCTAACAAATTCAGTACACATCCTTTCCAAATAAAAAACTCATTAAAAATCTTTTTTAAAAAAGAAACATCTTACTTCATTATTTATTTTCAGTTGAATACCTCTCAAAAAACGTTTTGAGTTTTCCACAAAAGTCACATCGAACAAATGAAAACTAAACCTATAAAATTCATTTCTATCAAAAATTAAAATTTTACAAATTGAAATTTAATCATAACTAACTTGAGCTTTAAAAAATGATTTTTTTAATCAAAAATTAAAACAATTGCATTTAAGCAGTTTCTTCATTTAGCATAAAGAACTTTAAGACAGTTCAAAAAATGTTCAAAATTGCTGCATAACTCCAAACTAAAATAACATGATACCTTTCTTCAAAATGTTCAGTAAACTCTTTTGCAAATCCTACTCCCTTTAATTCTAGAGCATCAAGTTCTTTCAACAATTTAGTCTCTGAAAAACTGATTTTGGATACCATTTTTGCCTAAAAATTTTATTTTTTAATGACTCCCAAAGTATCTCGCGAAAAAAAAAAAAATTTTTATGGTAAATTTTTTGGAATAAATATACTAAGTATAATGATTTCAGAAAATTACCAGTTGCTTTTTAAAGCCCTCTGATTCTTCGTGTGAGAAATTTCCTCCTTCAGAGAAAAGCCTATCAAAAAAGTAATGGAGAAAAAAAAAATAAAGATACAAACTTTTCTTGGAACTGAATAAAAATCTATTTATAGAAGCTCACCGCATTGCTACTCCGAATTCATTAGTCCCATTTCGTGACTTATTCAAAATACTAATGCATTCTGAGCGCAGTTGAGAGATTGATTGATTGACTGTTTTCAAAACCTGCACCATAACATAAAAATTTATTGAGGTAAAATATTTTGTTGTAATCTCTTATAAATATTCAATATTTCGCTAAAAATTGTTAAAAAATTTTTTTTTAGTGGGGTGAAAAAAAAAGTTATGCATACATTCTTTCTTAACTTTTAAGTTGAAATGAATATTCAAGATGAACAAGTACTATTGGATCATAATCTACAGAAGTAAATCCTTTGTTGCAAGTTTGTATCACATAATCAATATAAGATGCAAAATAAAAAGATTTACATTTTTGAATAAATGTCTTAAAATCTGAGACCTTGTTGTGTTCATTACTATTTGTTTATGGTATCAAAAGAAAATTTTTTCAAAACTATTACTAAAGGAAAGAAATGTGCTTTCCTTAAATGTGGAGTTTTTTTACTAGTGTAAAAGGGATTATAAAGGAATAAGCATATTTCAAATCCTGATATGACAAGTTTCACACAAACAGGAAGAAAAAAAAAAAAAGTTAATATTCTGTTTAAAAATAACAAGTTGCAGATAAAGATGCAGATATTGATGGGATGATATGATGATTAATAAGCAGAAAATTATGTTTTCCAAATAATATATATATATATATATATATATATATATATATATATATATATATATATATATAATATATATATTTGTGTTAAAATCTTTTTTATAAATTTTCTTTTTTTTTCTGAAAATAACTCAAGTGAGTTATTTTCAGAAAAATAAATTTCAATTATCATCAAAACTTAAGTTATCTTTGTGTTACTTTTTATGTTTGAAGATTCTTTATTTTGATTTGTTAACATTATTTGTGTTTGTTTTGTATTTTTAATTGCGGCTTAAAGCTGTGCGTTAATTTTTATAAATAAATTGTAAATAAGTCGCTTATTGATTAAAGAGTGTAGCATTAAGAGGAATTGTTTTTTTAAAGATTAACTACCACAAATTTAATACTTCATATTTGAAGTTTAAAAATGTAAATTACTTAAATAAGCTTCATTTTTTTGACAATATATATAATACTTGTTTTAATTTTCCAACAATGTGACTGTCCCATAAGTAACAATTATGTCATTTTTATTAAGTTTATGCTTAAAAAAAGTATCCAATAAGGGAAAGGATTATAACAATCACAATAAACTACTTTTTCTATATTTATAACTAAAAATCTGATAGTTGAAGCATTTCCTTAGAGCCTGCAGACAATGTTTATTTTAGTCCTGTAAGTAACGGTTCAATGTCCCGTAAGTAACGGCTCATTGCATAGTCTTTAAAGTAAGAAACTTATCCAAAACACTTTGATATTTAAAATTCAAAATACAACGAACTATTTACAAAACTATCTTTTAATGGATAGAAAATCTTATGGAAAGTATTTCGAACATTTATAGAACTTATTGACAATCTTTATTTTCATTTCAGACCAAAATAAAAATTAATGGCTAAAACTAATGCAGAAAGACAGAGTAAATGGATACAATTGAATCCTATTTTAGCAAGGGAAAAAAATAAAGAATATGTTAAGAAACATCGAGAAAAAAAAAGGGAAGAATACAGAAAGTTGCCAAAAGATAAAAAACATAAAGCTGATACAGAAAGAAAGATTAAAGAAAGGGAAAAAAAAGCTAAGCGGAGAAAAGAAACTTCAAATAAAATTAATGAAACTATTTGCTACAGGCAGCCATATAGTACACATTCTTCTCTGTCAGGAGCTGCAAATAAAGTAAAAACAATGTTACCTAACACCCCCTCAAAGCAAAAAGCAGTTATTCTAAAATTAGCTGTTGAACTAAATTGCAAAATTGTAGAAAGTTCTATTGAGTATAGAGGAGCAACTTTCTTAAATGAAGAAATGAAGCAAAAAGTCTTTGAATGTTATGAAAATGATATTAGCCGTATGTCTCCTGGAATAAAAGATAGAGTTGCTATCAGAAATAATGGCAATAAAGAGCATATTCAAAAAAGACACATGTACATAAGCCTAAAGGAGACTCATGCCTTGTTTATAGCAGAAAATGAAAATATCAAGATCAGTAGAAGTAAATTTGCAAGTTTAAGGCCATTAAATCTAAAAGAGATAATACAACAGCACAAAAGTTTAGAATCTGACAAATACAGCACAAAAGAGGTAAGTGGAATAGCAGTGATACAAATGGATTACGCAGAAAATTACAAATGTTTTTCTCAAGATGAGGTTCAAATGCACACTGGAATCAACAGCAGGTAACTATCTTTACTTCTGTGACTTGGTTTCAAAATATGAAAAACTGTCATGCAATTATTAGTGATTGTACTACTCATGATAAAGAAACATCATTAGTATATTTTGATAAATTAATTCAAAGCCTACCAAAGGATGTTTTTGAGTTAAGAGTTTGGACAGATGGTCCATCAAGCCAATTTAAGAACAGATTTATTATTGCAGGTACTCAAAAGCTCCAAAAAATATATGGGATTGCCATCAAATGGAACTATAGTGCAACTAGTCATGGAAAGGGACCTATAGATGGCTTGGGAGCAGTTGTTAAAAGAATTGCTTCTAATCAGGTTTTAACCAGAAAGGTTATCATTAACAATGCTGAAGACTTTTATCACATAGTTTCAAATACTAACTCAAATTTTCATATTTCTTTAATTTTATCTGACCATATTCATCAAAGAAGTAATGAACTAAATCTACAAGAGATATTTCAGAAATCAAATTATGTAAAAGAGATTTCCACTTTTCATTACTTTTCCTTTATTGATGATTGCCTACAAACAAAACAATATTCCTCTGAGTCAGAAACAACAATTCCAAAAATCAAAGTTGCAAAAAAAAACAACAAAAAAACAAAGTTAATGGGAATGCAGGTTTTTATGTAATTTGTTAATTTGTTTTTTGAATTTTTATAAAATGTATAAAATTAGGATGCACATAAAATAGACAATAAAATAGGCTTTAGAGTTTAATTTTACTTATTTTTAATCATTTCTTTAGAATACTACAGCTAATCCCAAAATTGGAGTGAAGAAGTATATGCTACGAAAAAAATAATAAATGACAAATTATCTTTCTTGATGCTTATGATGATTATTAAACACACAAAGTTTTTTCATAAATATATGTTACATGTCTAGACATATGTAATATGTTTATAGATAACAATATATGTAATATAGAGATGTAATATTTAGAAATATGTGTCTATATACATATATATGTCTGTGTAATGTATTGCTGATGTATAGAAACTATTTGATAGTTCTTTAACTTTTAATTTAAAAAAATGTATTTGTTATGGTTATTAATGTGCTATGTCCTGTAAGTAACGTTTATTTCTGTCCCCGTTAGTAACGCTAACTAATTTGATTTTTAATGCTTATATAAATTGATATAAGTTTCTAATTATTAACTTTATATTGAATGAAAACTACTAGATTTATTTTCAGAAGCTTGTTTACATAGATTAAATAATTTGCTTGAAGTATCCAAATGAAAACAACAGGTTTAGCGTAATGTTTTTTGAGTCCTGTAAGTAACACACTATATAATGAAATACTGTTCCAAAACAATTCATAGTTGAAAGAATTTAAAATATACATTTGAACAATTAAATGATTTCGGGATGATACATACCTATATGAACATCTAATCTTTTAAGATAAAAAATTTATAACTAAAAGATTGGCATTAAGAAAGTTGAAATGTCCCGTAAGTAACAGTGGAATCGCCCATATATATATATATATATATATATATATATATATATATATATATATATATATATATATATATATATATATAAATAAGAAAACATCAAATAATATGAATTCTCTTAATATAAATAATAACTTAATATTAAATAAAATAAATAATAAATAAATAAAAATAAATTAAACTATAATTTGTATTAAGAGAATTTGTATTATTTGATGTTTTCTTATCAATTTAACACATTCTTTTATATGATGTCAACATTCAAGTTATATATATATATATATATGTGTATATATATATATATATATATATATATATATATATATATATATACACTACCGTGCAAAAGTCTCCGCTCATGTGTAATATTTGCAAGGAACAGTAAATGCAATACATTTTAGGATGATTTTAAATATATAAAAAGAAAAAAATGTTAATATAAAAAGTTGATGAGGCCAAATCATAATTTTGCATACTTTTTCCTTTTCTTTTTGTTTCAAATAATTTTGTTTACCTTTGTTTTGTTGAGTTCTGCTGCTAAAAACATGGCAGAAATTTTTCTATATGAATAACCTTTTTCACGTAAAATACATATAAAGTTCTTCAGTATTCTTTATTAAATTTAAAACTGCACAAAAGTTTTAACCAAAATATTTTTTGTAAGCTTAGGTTTGACAGTAGCATGATACTTTCCGGCATGGTAAGGATGTTTTCAGTAATTTTAATTGGTTGCTTTTAATAGACTTATGTTTATATTTATACTTGAAAATGGCATTAGTGTGCGCATTTAATGTCTTGAATTTAATAAAGAATTTGAGAAATGGTGAAAGTAAACAAAGAATATTGTGAAGAACTTCGTGGCAAAATATGTATTTTACGTGAAGAAGGTTATTCATGTAGAAAAATTGCTTCCAGGTTAAAAATATCCAAATCAGGTGTGAGATATGCTCTACAACGATTGCATGATATTGGTTCCAACAGTGACAGATCACGTTCTGGAAGACCAAGAGTTACATCACGGCAAGAAGATACGTTTATTGTTGTGTCCAGCAAAAGAAATAGAAAAATTCCAGCCACAATTTTAACAGCAGAACTCAACAAAACAAGGGTAAAGCCAGTATCAACGGATACTGTAAAAAGAAGACTAAGATCAGTCAACTTAATTGGACGCATTGCTGCACGTAAACCTTTGTTGAGGGCAGTAAATAAGAAGAAAAGATTGGAATGGGCAAAAATGCATAAAAATTGGGGATTAGAAGATTGGAAGAAAGTTCTATGGACAGACGAGAGTAGGTTCGAACTTTTTGGTACCCAACGTCACGTGCATGTTAGGCGTTTACCTAATGAAAGAGTGCTTCCTCAATGTATACAAAGTACTGTAAAACATGGAGGTGGTAATATTATGCTTTGGGGATGTTTTGGCAATGGGTTAACTGGAGATTTAGTTAAAATCACATCTACCATGGATAAACACATGTACCATAATATTTTGGTTAAGCACGCGATTCCATCTGGTATTCGTATAATTGGGAAAGGATTCATCATGCAGCAGGACAACGATCCAAAACATGCATCTGGATTATGCAAAAATTATTTGAAACTAAAAGAAAGGGGAAAAGTTTGCAAAATTATGACTTGGCCTCCTCAATCACCAGATCTATCACCCATCGAAAAGTTGTGGGATGAACTGGATCGGAAGATCAGAGAAGCAGATGAAACATCTTTTATTAATCAGCAAATGCTATGGGAACGTTTGCAAAAAGCTTGGAATGAGATAACAGCGGAAACCATGAATAAATTATTAGCCCGAATGCCAAGATTATGTGCTGCTGTTATACGCTCCAAGGGGTCTCATATTGATGAAAATAAAATTTAACATTTACAACTTTGTATATTAACATTTTCTTGATTTTATATATTTAAAATCATCCTAAAATGTATTGTATTTACTGTTTAATTCATTGTTTAATAAACAATTAAAAATAAACGCAATTTTCTTGCAAACTTTTGTTACTTTATTGAAATATTACAAATGAGCGGAGACTTTTGCACGGTAGTGTATATATATATATATATATATATATATATATATATATATATATGTGCGTGTGTGCGTGTGTGTAAATAATGTGTTTTAAAAATTTAGAAGAAGGACAACTAGCATGTTAATTTTTACAATTTCAAACTTCTTTGTTTTAAATTGCTTTACTACCTGGTTTAAATGCTCAATGCATCTCTTGTGATGTAAGTTTAATCTGAGAGAAAAAAAGGTTCACCAAATAAAACAATTTATAAGAATGAAAGCAAAAAATTACTAATAAAACTCATTTAAATAGTCTTATAAAAGTAAGCTAAATGTTTAAAAAACTGATATTGAAAGTGTTTGTGCATACATAAATAAAGCTAATTTGAAAATCTAAATTTTTTGTTTTGTTAAACTTTATACTCATTGATGTGAGCCACACTGCTGAGAGATTCTTCCAACTCATCCATTGCAGAAAGGAAAAGTTCTCTCTACAAAATGATATTTCATAAGCTGCAAATGCTTTCATTCTTTTACACAACTTAAATAACAAAGTAATTACTGTCATTAAAACAAGAGAATTATAAAGCCAAGTTCTTCTCAAAAAAATTAACCTGTTTGTTTGGATTGTAAAATACATCTTTAACTTTTTTTTTCACTAATGTAAGGGACTGAGTAACTCCTATAATGTGTTCATCAATCCTTGCACGATGTGCAACAAGCTCAGCTAAAAAGAAAAAATTACATTCAAAAGTAGAAGAGAACTTAGACATCAACAATTATTCAACATGCCTATTTTGTTCTTTAAGTTGCTAAATGTTTAAGACATTTAGCAACTAGAAGAACACTATAGGTATGTCAATAATCTTCACTGATTTCAGATAACAAATGAAAACTATGTTCGACAATAATTTTTAAACATTCACTTTTACTCTTAAAACATTCACTTTTACTCTTAAAAAATCAGATTTTACCTATGCGAACATCATGAACATTTTCCTTGCAATGAAAAGGTCGTGGATTATGAAGATGAAGACGCAGTTCCAACTCATTGTTAATTTCAATGATCTAAATGTTTTGAAATATTTTTTACATACATTATTTAATTACATTAAATTCACTCAAGGTAACTAAATCTAAAAACCTTTTCATTCATATAACTACATGATCTTTCTTTTGCACTTTCGTGCAAAACTTTCAAATGTTCCATAAATTTGGTAAAAATGCTAAAAAAAAATCATTTAAAGGTAAACATAGTAAAACATTATAACATAAAAATTGTAGTAAATTAAAAAATTAATTAGAAAAAGATGGTATTAACAGTAAACACAGAGAAAAATACAATAAAGTGGTTAAATTCTGGATGCTTTTTAAAAACTGTTTACCTAGATTTCAGTTCACCAAATAGCATTAAAGGAATCTGAAAACTTTTGATATAAGGCTGAACATCAAAATGACACTCTTCTACAAATGCAATTTTATCTTATTACATCACATATAAATGCAGAAATAATTTGTTTAATTGGTAAAATATGTAGCATTTGAATTGCTTGCAGGTTAATCATTACCTGCTTGAGCTGGACTTGAGGAGATATTATTCAGATTTAAATTGCTTTGAACATTTTGAGCATCATCACCTTCTTTCAAAAAGTCATTCTTGATTTTATTTGAAATTTCAAAAAAATCAGCAGAAAAGTCATATTCATTTGCCTAAAGCATACAGAAATAGTAAAGTTTTGACAAGTTCTAATTGGAATCAAAAAAACTGTTTGCAGAACTCAAACAGCTATAAACATGTAAAAAAAAAAAAAAAAAAAAAAAAGGATAGAAATACTAGGATCATTTGTACTCATATAAAAAACTGAATAGTTCTGATATTCTTCTCAGAAGATAATTCAAAAGGTAAAATGCTTAAGTTAACAATTTTATTAGCTTTCATTGATAGCTGGTCTCAATAAATAACCAGGGGGATTCAACTATAAAGGTGCTTACTAATTAATTGACAATTATGCAATTGATTATGTCTGAAATCTTCCTTGTAACAAGTTCAATATCTTTAAATAAGAACTTGAAAGAATGTTAATACTAATCAAATTTAATTTAAATACAAATTTAATTTAATAAAAATCAATAAACCATTTAAATTTCTCATGAGCTATTACATTAAAAAGGGTTTTAAATTGGTTTACTCTAATCAAAACTGAAAATACTAATTTAATTTAATAGTAAATACTAATCAAAAGTAAAAGTACTTTTAAAATAACTTTTAAAGCTAAAAATTGCTTTAAAAGTTGTTTTGAAAGCTATATTAAAAAGTTATATCTATTCAAAAGGTTTTAACAAATATCACGTAAACACTTTATAGTGCAAATTATTAAAACACAATCCTTATATACAAAAATTTATATATCAAAAATTTATATATATATTTATATTATATACAATCCTTATATACAAAAATTTAAGTTGAAAGGATTTCAAAATATTCTGCCCAAGTAAATATACTATACAAGTAAATATACTATACAAGTAAATATACTACACAAATAACTTTATCCTTGAATTGAAAAAAAAAATTCATAAAGAATAACTAAAGCCAACCTCATTTATAGGGATACCAAAATAGGCACATAGTGCAGATGAATATCTGTTGATCTCTTTCATAAACATTTGAGGAAACTTTTCACATATCTTTTTTTGCTGTTCATGGAAGTCATAATAGCTATAGATTTCAAACAAATAAATACTATTTATCAGGTGCAGTTATATACACAAATATATACATTTATATACAAATATTTAATTGCTATTGACTCTTAAAGAAAAAATAAAATACCCTTTTTTTATCACCTCCAATAAGTCAAGAGCATGTTTGAGATTTGATGTAAGAATCTAAAAACATTTAGAACATTATATAAAATGGTAAAAGTAATTCACTTAAGTTATAATTCAAGAAATTTAAATATTAATTTAATTTTAAAGTTAAAATCCTTGTCTTTAATAAAATGATCTCTTAAATGGAGTTAATTGTAAGTTTGGATCAAATAGAGGACATATTTTTATTTTTATAATATATTTCTATTTCATTAAGTCAATCTGTGGGTTTCAAAGCAATAATACAAATATAAGTAAAACTACAAATTGAAAAGGAAAGAAAGTTCAAATTTAACATAAACATGACCTTTATACATTATCAAAAAACAACATACTTCAGTTGAGGAATCTTGACGCATTTTATCAAGAATATCATCAAGCTTTAATTCTTTCAACTGTAAATTGACAAAATTAATTGAGTATTACTAATTTCATCTGAAATAATTAAAAAAACATTTTTCTGTAGAGAGCTTACCTGATTTTTTTTATCATGCCTTCTTCGATTTCCATCAAGTAGTTCCTGATGAAAAAAAGGAAATAAAACTCTATTAAAAATTTATTTTTGAAAAAAAACTTGTCACATTTTTGCTTGATCTTACTTGCAATCTGTTTTCTTTTTCAAACATCCCTGTTACATGATTATCCCAAATATGAGCAGCACCTTGCACATATTCAAACAGAAGAGAAAGAGTTTGCTTTTGCTTTGCAGCAGCATCAGGCATGCAACACTAAAAGAAAAAAAAAAATTTTTTTAAGATAATAGAAAAATGAAATTTATCTTAACATTTCTTTTTTGACGTACTTAAAATAACAGCAACTTGTAAAAGCTTAGTAAGCCCTTTTCAGTAACAGTATGCATCACAAACCTCAAGTCTTTCTAACTGATACTCAAACAAAGCTTTTCTTTCCCCAAGCATAGGATAAAATACATCATTCAGTAACTAAAATCACACACCCAGAATATTTTTTTAAAAAAAGACATTTTTACATACATAAACATGAACAATTAAATAATTTCAAGGAAAAAACACTGAGTACAATTAAAAGAATTTAAACTAAGCACAATTAAAAGAATACAAAAATTTAATCAACAAAACTGAAATTTTTTTTTATTTATTACAAGTCAAAAATTATATGCACTTACACCATAGCACATATTTAGTATTATCACACTGCGTTCTGGGCATGTGTGATAATAGTTGGTACAGTTGTGGTCAAGTGATCAAAGTTTGAGACAAATAGTGCCAATTAGTTTTGTGTTGTTACAGTGTAAACATGGATGCTCCACTATTAGTTTGCACTAAGGAAGAACAAAGAGCTGCCTTCAATTTCTTTGGTAAGAAGGAGAATCAGGGGCTGAAATTTATCAGAGGCTCTTATCACAATATGTGAACAGTGCCCTTCTATATTGAAGTGTTTATAAGTGGATAGATATGTATAAATGTGCCCAGACTAGCATGACAGACAAAGAGGGAGCAGAATGACCTTTAACCTTTACCACTGATGAAAATATTCAGCAAGTTCAACATATGGTAATGACAAACCAGCAAGTTACTATTGATTATATTGATTGTTCTCTGCAGATTGTTCATGACTCTGCCCTTCAAATCATCCATAATGAACTTGGCTTCCATAAAGTCTGCATAAGATGGGTTCCAAGGCAGCTTACTGAAAAGAACAAGCACAAATGTCTTGAGGTTGGTCAATTTTTGCTCAATCATTACCACAATGAAAATGAGAGCTTTTTGAGAAGAATAGTCACAGAAGATCAAACATGGGTCTATCATGGGGCAGAAACATCCTGGATCGCCAGTTACAAAGAAATTCTAGATTCAAGCTTTGCAGGAAAGGTAATGCTAACTTTTTTTTATGACCAAAAAGGTCCTATACTTGAAGATTACCTGCCTAAGCCTATGCATGTAAAAAAAAGTTTTAAAAACATTTAGACACATTTTTCAAGTTCTTTTGATTTAACAATTATTATGATACCTCTTCTATATGCAACTCTTCAACTACTCCTTCTTTAAGAAGCTCATCCTAAGATAATAATTGAATATTAAAAAAACAGAAAGATAGACCTGTTTGATACAGTTATCTTAAATAAGTCTTTTTTAAAAAGTCAGTAATAAAACCAATATCATGAACATATATTTTGAATCTCAAAAGATGAAATTTTTGCTGTGTTGCTGTTAAATTTAAAATTTATGACACCTTTGTCTTCTGTATGTACTCTTCACATAAACAAAGGATGCTTTGTTGTTCAGCTTTTATTAAGGATCTGTACTTGCTTTGCACATCATCTGTTTGAAAAATAACCCATAATTAAATTTTATATTTAAAAACGCTTATGAGCTTCTTGTACTTGAGTTAATTTAACTTTAAATGACCACCAAAAAATGCAGCAAGCTTTATTTTTGTTGATAATTAAAATCTTTTATGTTAATGTAGAAATTTAACAAAAATTTTACAGATTTCTGATCTCAGTTCACAAAAACTAGACTGAAATTAGTTCTAATTTTGAATTTCTGAAGTGCAAAAAGAACTTTAAGTTGAATCAAAAACTAGATTGACTATTTAATAAGATTTATTTATCACAATTTAAACCTAACTTGTACCAATGTTTTGTGTCACTAAAGCAATCTCATTACACCATTGGTTAACTGCAGTCTTTGATAAGGATTGTGGTGTTGAGGATAATTGTGTTGAGAAAGGTGGAGATATTTCTCTATTTAAATTTATATATATATATATATATATATATATATATATATATATATATATATATATATATATATATATATAAAATAAAAAAAAGTAAATAAAAGTGATTTTGAATAACAGTTAACAAATGATATTAACAATAAAAAAAGAAAGATAACAATATATGTAAATGATAAAAATAAAAACAATGAATAAGCAATAACAAAAATAATAATGTAAATACAAATAACCATCATATTCTTAAAAAAAGTACCTCAATTTTTCCAAGAGACATAATCTTCTTGAATTAAGGGCTACCTGCTCATTAATTAGTTTTTCGAGGTAACAGGAGATAGTTGGTGAGTTTATAATTGATTCACTGGTCATGAACTCCCTAATGGTTAAAATAACTTTATATTAATAGAAATATATATTTTTATTTTATTTGATTGCTTTTTAATTCATATTATAAATTTAAACTTAATTAAGAAAGTTTAATTACATTTAAATTTATACCATGAATTGAAAATTTACTGCAAAGACAGGTTAAAATTTACACTAAGCGATTGAACTGGTTTACACCAAGCTATTGATTTGATTTCAGAGTTAGAAATTAACTTTGAAATCAGAAATTAACCTTGAAATCAATAGCATAGTGGAACTTTATGAACAAAATGATCAGAGCCTAGACAAATAACTTGTTGTATTAAGTTAAAATTACTTATGGTTCTCAGTGATTTTTGACAATTTCATATCTTTCCATACTTCAACTTTACTTTCCCAAAAGATCTTTTGATTCTTTTCCCTTTCAACATCAACTAAACAAAAATGCCGGTCAGTATTCATGAGATTCAAACTTAATAAAGATCTTTTTTTTAATCTCTTTGCCTCTTTTAGTGAAATAAGTTAAAACAGATAAAGTGATTTATTTAAAATTCAACTGCTCGTTTTAAAAAATATTAAACTAAATTTTCAGAAAACTACCTGTTAACAGCCAAGCAATAAGTTCAGCATATGATTTGTGATTACAAATAATGGACATGTTGATTTCCTTAACATTTTATCAAATTAAAAGTTTAAATAAAAAGAATGAAGTTTTAAAACAGCAATATTTTTTATTCATCTTAAAATATTTTCCTAAAAGTTTTAACAGAGAGTAGTAAGAACACAAACCATGGCTTTATCTTCTAAAAACTTGTGGACTTCAGAAGGCTTTATGTGAGCAATACAATCAAATGTTTGTTTGAAGGCTTGTAATACCTCAGTCACCTAATTATTTTAATTTAAAAAAGTAGTGAAAAAAATAAATTATTTGAATTACCAAAAATCAAAGGTTTTCTATGTTTTTCAAAGCAGATTTCACTAAAACTCAAATTTTAAAATTAAAAGCTTAAAATCAGATTTATCCAATCAAATGTGATATGTTATTGTTCCAATCAATTGTGATAGGTGAAATCAGTTGTAGCAACTATTACAAAATAAATTGATAGAACAAACCAATTTTGCACGACTTATTTCTATATTCTCTAAAGATTCCCTAAGTTGATTTATGCGCAAGCCTCTTTTAAGCAAATGTTTTTCAATCAAATTCCACAACATTTTCAAATTGTTCAAACTGAGTGGCAACAAGTCCTAAAAGAAAAGCACAATTTTTATTTGAACTTGATGGGGAAAAAAAAGCATAATCAGTACAAAATATAACATAAACCTTTGTTAAAAATACTTGCATAAAGTTGCATTAAAAACACGCTGTTCAAACTTTTACATAATCCAACACAATCATGATAAAAGAAGCTTATCTCATGATCGTATATATTTCTAAGACCAAAAATTTTAGCTCTAAAATGTAATTAAATTTCAAACAATTCTACACTAATAAACACTTTCTCACAACAAAATGAAAACACTAAAGAGTGGAATCCTACCTCATTTTTTTTTATCTTTTCAAGAATTATATCAATATCTAATAAAAAAAATAAAAAAAATAGAAAAACATGCAATAGCTGCAAAAAGTAAACAAATTCAAACAAAATTAAAAACTAAAAAGAAGAGGTTCTGAAAAAATTTCAAAATATTAATAAAGTAAGCACTTTAGTTCCTGATTATTTTACAATTTCCTAAAATAACCAACACTTTTATATTTATTTAAATTTTAAAAATTATTAATAACCTAAGAAAATAATTGTAGTTTAAAAAAAATAGTTTATATACGGTAAACATAATAAAAAGATTCACCCTCTGCATTACTGTCCAAATAAGATTTTGTGGATCTACAGACATCTTCAATCTGAGCCTCCAATTCCTAAAAATGAAATATGTTTTATGTTATAGCATTTATCTAAAAATTATTGATATAAAAACAAATTCTACTTTACCTTTTAATTAGAGCAAGATATATATATAAGATAATATATATAAAATTTATATATTGAAAAAGCATATACTTGCTCAAAATTACCAAACTTATAAAAGCAAGCTCTTGTGTCATTACTTCTACAGCATTTTCGTGCCTAAAAAATAAATTTCATACTTAATTAAATTCAAGAAAAATATCACCATAAATTACATATTAATCTAGTGTTTTGTAAGTTTGCTCAAGTACATCTATCAAATGCTTAAAGTTTACTTTTTTTTAAGTATTTTTTGCGAGGAGCTAACAAATAACCATATTTTACAAAAGGGAAAAATTCTTAAATTATAGAATAAATCATTAAGTTTAAAAGTAAAAACTTAAATTTACTTAACTTTCAATAATAAACAAATTTCATACCTTTCTTTACGACCTCCTTCAATCTTTTTCAAAACTCCTCTTTCTTGTGTATTCTCACATACTAACAGAAATTTTTTTAAAGTACACTTTAAATAGTTAAAATTTTCAAAAAGTAAAAGTTAATTATTATTTTAGAACAGATTAACTAAATTTATGAAGGAATTTAGGACTGCCATTTATTAACTTTTATACATTTAAACAAAATTAACATAAATTAACATACAGAAATAATATAAACATTAAATTAACAACTAAAAGTAAAACTTTTTGTACAACATTAAAAAGTTGAATTACAAAACTAAAAATATTAAAAGTTGTATATAATGTATAAATATAGTGATTACAAATAGATTCTTTATTTATTTAATCTAATTAATAAACTAACTTGTTAAATCAGACAAAAGACCTCTAATTTCATTAGCTTGTTGTTTTTTTATAAATCTTTCTTCTATAGCAGAAATAGGGTTACTCTTTTTCCTATAAAAAGTTTGCTTTACACAATAGCAATAGCAGTTAGTAAAATATAAAGATTACATTTGTAGGTTAAATATAGTTTAACTATAATGAGTTATTAATGATCCAGGTTTTGACAAGACAATTGAACCTTGTACCTTTCTTTAAAGACTTCAGTCTTTATTACTTCCTGAGATTGATTTGAAGCTTCATAATACATTTTATAATTTATTGAAGTTTTCAAGCAATTATTACCAGTTGAAAAATGAACAAAAATGGAATTGTGCTATGTACAAATAAAATATTTATTGCTACTTTTTATCCAACTGCTTTATTAGGAAACCTAAAAATAAAATTTATCATTTTATCATAAGTTTCTTGCCAAAATGGATGAATGTAGATACAATACAAGGGAAAGAGGGGAATTTATCACAAGTCTCTAACATGTTGAACAGTATGTAGTGATTTTCAAAGAAACTGAAAAATTATTAAATTTTTCTGCACAAAATCAAATTGATTATTAACTTAAAATTGATTTTGAAAATATATAACCAGATCTAGATAATGATGATTACATTTTTGTTTGTGAGTGGTGATGCCTGATGATATGTTAATTTAAAGGTTATTGATTAAATCAAAAGAAAACACCAAAATTTCTTAAAAAACTACTAGTTATATCTGCCTGATATTAAGTGTTAAAAACAAAACTGCATTTTTTTAAAGAGCTTTTTCTGATTAATGACAAATATTTATTGAGAAAGGTGCTGCTTCTTGTTTTTATTTTGGTTTTTGGTTTTTTTTTTATTCTTTTATTTTAACTGAGAATCTCCATTTGTAGTAAAAGCGTAACTTAATTAAATGTAGGAAGCAGTGATTTCTCATATATCACCTCCACGGGACTGCCATTTTCGGCGCATATTTATCTTAAACTTTGACCAAGGACGTATTAATAGATGGACGTTCAACGCATTGTTATAGATCATAGGTGCCGCTAATTAGCCAAAAACTATGCGTGTTACCGTCAATTTTCTAAATTCATGATACATATATTCCGACTTCTACCCGTCAAATTTCCGTCAAAAAACCTCCCTCAGTAAACCAATTATAATCATGTATTTACTGAAGCTTATGGTTATAAAAGACAAAAAAATTAATCAAGAATAGTTCACAAATCTGAAAAAGGTTGATTTGAGCTATGAACTTTGCTTGTTAAAAAATTAACTGTGTTTAAACTTTGACGTCTAAAACTAGGCTTTTGCAAAAAGGCTATGTTTGGTTTACTAGAATGGATAGAGTAAAGTGAAACAAATTTTCCTTGTTAAATTGAAATTACTATGATATAGTTTAAAGGTCAAAAAAGATATTTTTAGTGTTCTTTTCACTCCACTCTCAGATTATGCTTCCCACTTTAAGGTTCAAATGAGAGAGTATTTCTTATTTTAGTCGGAAATGTCGAACTTATTTGCGTCGCTTTTTTTTTTCTCTTGAATTTGTGATTTTTTTTTTTTTTCGTCCTAGTTATAAATTTTCTTATTTGCGATACCTAAATCGCATTTTGTCTAAATGTATTATAACTAAAAGCATCTTAACCCTTTCATGCGCTGGGTTGTTTTATAACAACAAATTAAACTAAGCTTCCCCAATGCAAATAGTGCATTCTAAACAATTGAAAACAATATTTTATAAAAGAGAGTTAAAAAAGGCTGCAGAAAAAGTCTACTTTAACATTTCATAGTACAACTGTCATTTTGTAGATAATTTTTTATGGTTTATGTTAGTTATGGGAAAATAATTGAAGCATGAAAGGGTTGAAGTTCATAAAAAACTGTTGATTTCAGAAGTTGGAAAGAAATATTAAGTATGTATTTTTAATGAGCATTTTTGATAAAGCATTTTTAAACAGTCAGTCATGTAAAGCTACTTTAACTTATAATGATCTTATTATTTTTATTATTGTTGTTGTTACTAATAGTAACAACATATGATAATAAAAATGATAAGACCATACCTTTCCTTGCATATTCTTGAGCCTTCTACAAGTGATGTACAGCTTTATTTTTAAACTTTTCTAGATATATCAAAAGAAGTAATCTTATATTCCTATCTATTATCTCATTACTGGATAAATAATGAGTCTTCATGAGGAATATTTAAAACAATTATGTAGAAAGTGTGGCTGCATAATAAAACAGGATAGTAACTATCAAATAAAACCTGTTGTTATCTTTAAACAAGCAACTCTTAGTTTTTACAAGCTCGATAAAACCTCAGACTATCAAAAAGTTCATCCTGAATATTTAAGCAAATCATGTTATATGGTCTTATACAGGTTAGATTTAAAATCAAAAAAAGGCTTTGAAGTTGAGAGGAATGATAAATTCTTCACTTTTTCTGATTACACAAAAACCTGTTATGTATGTAACACACTCACAAGAGTTGGAAGAAATAAAAAAGTACATGCGATAAGTATTTATCAACAGTCAAATGCATTTGCATCAAAACATGGTTTTGACTGTTACAATTAAAAGAACAAAAATTATTTTGTAATAGTGAAAATCAATAGTTATCACCAATCAAATGGCATGTGGAGACTAATTGTTTTAAATCGTGAAGTGCCATTATCCATTAATATTAACAAATCTCTTCAAGATCAACTAAATCTTCAATCTGCTAATATTATATTCTCCAACATTTCATTCATAAACATCTGTAAATGTAATAATGACTTCCACTATCTTTTTTTCTAATCAGAAGTAAATTTTCTGATTTTAAAAATTTCCAAAGCACGTCAAATGAGGATATTGGAATAATTGAAACAAGAGAAGACAATACAGTTAAAAACTTTAAAGTTATCAGACATAAAGGTTGTTCGTTAATATGGTCAGAAACCATTTTTTAACTGTGTACATTTTCTTACACTAGTATATGTAAAAAATGTAATAAAGACAACTTTCTTTCTTCTATATGGAAGTTCAATAATACATTACAACAATTTACAGTTTTAAATAATTTCTAAAATCAAAATTAAGAGTTATTACAATATTTTCATAATCTGGGAGTATTTGCAAATATAAATTAGCACCCGTTTAGGCGTTAAGCTCTACAACATGTGAGTATAAGCACACCTTTAGTGCCAATGTAACATTTCTTTTCATGCTTTTTAAAATTCGATTCTCTATTATATTTATTGTAACATTTCGGACAGGTAAATTTAGTTATTAAGCGTTCTTCTGTTTTTTTCAGCATTTTGGTTTCTTCTTCTGCAATCAGCTTCTCTGTAGGAATTGCTGGTGGTATGAGCTCCAATTCAAAATCCTCTGATAACAAGTCCGCTAACTCTTCAAGATCTATCTCAATAAAATCATCCACAACTATTTCAATTTGGTTATCAATATTTTCAAGCAAAAAAGAATAATCTTGATTAATAGCAAAGTTTTCTGTCATACTCATTTTATGTATCGCTGCTCAGAAAAATACTTTTAAAAATATTTTTATTGGATAGTCGAGACCATTTTTTTCCGACGTGGAAAAAAATAAAAATACTCCCCGGTTTCGCAGTTATCACCTATTGTTTCGCTTTTGTTATCTAAACAATACCGTAACACGCTTATCTTTTTTATGAAACAATGCGTTGAACGTCCATCTATTAATACGTACTTGCTTTGACTAACATAACATAAAATAATTTGACCGTCACACCAGTGAGTCAGAAAAGAGAAAAAGCGACAAAAATTATATGAGCATCAAATATAAATATGTGATAAATCAATAATGGCGTTTTTGGGTCAGAAAATTTAAATTTGTTATTAGAAATAAACTTTCCGCGTACCTAAGACGTGTATTACGCGCGTGTAATAGATCAATTTAAATAAAAACTATGAGTTATCAAACCAGTTTAAAACATATTAATAAAACATTAGTGTATGATCTCATATATTTTTTAAACTTAATTTTGATAATTTTAATGCTAGTTTTGTGTGTTTGAGTGTAACCATCGGTAAGAAACTTGTGTTTTCAAAATTTTATTAACAATAAAGGGTTTATTAAACTTTATTAAATACCCAAGCTGAGTGAAATCTGATTTATCTTGATTAATATTTTGCTTCTCTTTGGTAGCTCACTTTATTCCACCATTGGACTTAATAGTGATATTATTATATATATTCAAAAGACCTTTTGGTCGTGAACATATGATCATTGGATTAAACATTACAATTATACTTCAGGGCATGAAAAAAGCGTTTTAAAACTATAGCTTTCTCGCAGCAAACACAACATTGAAATGCTAGATTTTTTCTTCTGCTAAAGAATTCTCCTTTATATAAGTTTAATTTATACTTATAAAATACCTCAAAAAAATTATCGTTCCAACTATATTTAAAAAATTTCTAGAAAACTACTTCAATGTCCATTTTACGAAATTTCTTCCGCGCAACTCAATTAAAAAAACTTTTTCCTAACGAAAGCTTTCACATTAATCTTCTTTAAAAACCCAATCATAATTGTTGTTTATCTTTTATTATCAGATATGTTTTGTTTTAAATATATTTTTAATATCTTTTACATGAAAAAAACTAAGGAGGAAAAATATAAGAGGATATTGAATAAGAGACATTTACGTAAAAGAAGAAACCTTCAAATCATTTTCAAAAATTGTTCATGGAAGTACTTTTTATAGTAATTTTATTTTCCACCATTGCTTAAATATTTTAAATGATTTAAAAACAAAAATATCAAGTTCAGTATTTTTTCCCAATCTGTTTATATATATATATATATATATATATATATATATATATATATATATATATATTTTAAATGACAACATCTTGTATGAGAGTTGAATAAATTTAATATATGAACTTCAATAAATACGAATTCTCTCAATACTAATTTTTTATTTTATCTAAGAAATTTTCGCTAGATTATTGATACTAGCATCTTCAGCTTTAATTACAAATTATTAATTAAATTAAATTACAAACAAACTTTAACGGTAATGTCACTTTTTAATGGCTTCTTTAAACTTCGCTTTAATTGGGCTTCTTTAATATTACGTAGTATAAAAAGTATGGCGTCCAGAATTGCGTTTTTACATATTGACCGTCATCTAAATTCATACCTCCATTTTTAGGTCCGCATTTGTTGAACTGAATTTCGATTGCCTCTCGAACTTTTCTTTCAAATTTTTTGGGTTCTACTTTTAGCGTCTTTACTTGATCCCATTTTATATTACATGAACATTTAATTTTATGATGGCTAATTGCAGATTGTTCTACTTTTTCTTCAAAAACATTTTTTTGGTGTTGTTTTGTTCTTGTTGCTATTTTCATTTTTGTTTCGCCAATGTATTTTTGTTTACACTCGCATTCTATTAAGTATACTCCGGGATGGCTATTTGATGGTAGTTTTGTTTTGTTGCGCGATGTTAGCAAAGGTTTAAGATTTGCACTGGATTTAAAGACTACCCTGTAACCTGCTTTCCTAAAGATTTTTCGAAGTTTTGGTGATAATATTGGGATCCACGGTAGTGATATAGTTGGCATAGTTGCTTCGTTGTAAGGTAAAACTATTTCATTATTTGAGTGTCGTTTTTTTATAAAAATATTTGCAAGGTCTTGTAATTACAAACTGTTCAATAGTATCACTACTTATAATAACACTCTTATATATATATATATATATATATATATATATATATATATATATATATATATATATATATATATATATATATATATATATATATATATATATATACACAAAGGTGTTAATCTCTACAATATTTATTATTCACATAGGATTTATAAACTAAAACTCTATTTTTATGCATATTACTATTATTAAATTGGTTTGAAAATGTTTAGTAAAAAAAAATTTATGGTTCCGCTGAAAATGTTGAATTCGAGGCAAATCATTCCTCTGCAAGAAATGATTTATGCCAAAGTAGTGATACTATTGAACAGCTTGTCTTTGACATAAGTAAAAAAACTAAATTTACGGATATGAAAATCTACCGCCTTATATACAACGCTGTATTCCATAAATTTTCGAAAAAAACGGAAACTGAGTTTTACAAGAAAACTCAGTGCATACTAAGAAATGCTCCAGTAAGAATGCTAAACTAAAAAAATAATATATTGAAGTAAATATTTAAGTTTTAATTAATTTCTAATTGTATTGTACCTTCTAGTAGGGGAACATGGCGCAAGATTACGAACGTTTTGAAAAGCACATATATCTTATTCAATAACTGTTTCAATAAGTAAAACTTTATCAAAAAGTGGAAAACAAATTATTGTGCGTCACGTATGCATAAAAAAAACCATACAAAAATTAAAAATATCCTGGAAGAAACTCATTAACCAAAGTTACCTCAAATTATCATCTTGCCCCGTATGCGGGGCAAGATGGCGACTTTAAAAAAAGTAAATTCCATTATACCATTACCTTCTCAAATAACACGATATCATAAATTCTAGTTAGTAAGATATGTAATACCAACGGTTATGTGATTTTTTAAACAATTAAACTATATATTTATATAGGGCTATGCAAATAAAAGTCTACTAATCAGTTCATAACAAATTCCAACACAACAAAATAAAGCAAATGTCAAACAAAATGTTTAAATGCATAATAAAGCAATGTAATAATGACTAAGCTACACAAAAGTTATTAGAGTACAGGTTTATGGTAAAACATGTACTTTGGCGAAACGACAAACGAGTCATCTTGCCCCGTTCATCTTGCCCCTAGGCTACTTAATCTTCAAAATGACTCAGAACTCTACATAAATAAGTTATCATAGCTTAATACTACTTGTATGGCTTCCAAATTGAACAAACTGAATGAGAAATTTTTGCTTACCTTTGGCTGGTAATGTAATGATGAAATAAATCAAATAGAAGTGGATAATTTTTTTTTTCCCTTAATATAGGAAAAACTTTTTAATAATTATCTTTGATTCTGAAAATAATATTTATAAAGAAAACATAAATAAATCTAGTAGATGTAATCTACTTCCCTCTTAGCTACAGTCAGATTTCATATTTAGTTAAGTTTTGAAGATAACAATATGTTTTCATCTTGCCCCATTCGTCATCTTACCCCATGTTCCCCTATATGCGTATTACATGTTTTTGAAATATTTACTTTTCATCTTTACAATATAAAAGTACTCATCTGATATTTATTTTACATAACACTTATTTAGTCCAAATATTTTAATATTTTTTGTAACCCTTTTACAGCAAATTACCCGTCTTCAAAATTACTGGTATGAGGTGTCTCGAAGAGATCTGATAGGTAGTTGTCTTACAGATGACTAATTTGAGATGCCTCAAATACATCTAAATTCAGACGTCTAAAAGGTGTTAACGTAGTAGCCGTCTTTAAGATTACTAATTTGAGGTGTCTCGAAGGCATCTAATATGCAGATGTCTCACAAATGATTGATGTGAGATGTCTCAAAGACATCTGAATTCAGACGTCTAAAAGGTGTTAACATCGAGATGTCTTTTAGATGGCATTTAGACACTAGTCTGAGACCTTGTTGAGATGTCTATTAAACGTCTTCAACCAGTTCAAAAGTATATGTAAAAGTTTGAATGTGTTCTGTTGTCAACTTTATGGCTGAAACTTCTATTCAATGATTCAATTGTGGGATGCTGCACTTGATGTAACAAGAGATAATATTGATTGTTTGATAAAACACATTCAACGTATGAACAACGTGAACAATGGGATATAATTCTATAGGAAGCGAAAGTAATAGCTGAGAATGAGGGCATTTCGTCTAATTTTTATCTCAGCAGACGTTTATCAACACAATCTGAAGCAGAACAACACTACAAAGTGAAAGTATCTATTACCTTTATTGACTCAATTCTGTCTGGCCTTCAGTATCGATTCAAATCAATGAGGCATACACTATCAACAGAAAGTTTGAAGTAGGTACTGAATTTTAGAAAGAAGTGAATAAGTAAACCTTTTCAGGTCTTTTTTTTTATAAATAATTTCCATTTTTAGCTTACGTTTTAATTAAATTTTTAAAATAACCTCCTTTATTCTTCATAGTAGCAGCACAGATCTTCGGCATACCTTGAATCGTTTTAGGCAATTTTTGAGGTTGTATTGCATTCCATTTCACTTGCAATATGTGCATAAAGTCATTGCAATGCATGAAAACATACTGATTCGAAAACAATTTTTCGCCAGACGGCAGTACTTGATGTTCCAAAATCCCTTTACAAACTTTTTCGTCGTTATTCCTTCAATTCTGTGTTCCCAACATTTTCTCCACCAAAAAATCCTCTAAAAGTGACAGATCCGCCCCCATATTTTATAGTTGGTAGTTAACATTCTTCTGAATACGTTTCTCCTACATATCTTTGCACGAAAACACGACAGTTTGAACAAAAAACTTTGAATCTGGACTCATTTCTTTAAAGGATGTTTTTCCATTGTTTAAATGACCAATTTCCATGTCTTTTAGACCAATATAACCTTTTTTCTTATACCCCAGTTATACCCCATGTAAGCAAAATTTCATCAGTCGGTCCTTGACAGTGGAAATGCCAATCTTAACATCGTTAAAGTGATTGTACACAGACCTGATTTTTTTAGCGATATAGCATCTATTTGATATGGAAATCTTCCTTATTTCTCTACCTAGTAATGTATTAGTTTTTTTAAATCTTCCAGTGCATTTTTTACTTGTATTGGTATCAGTTTCTTTGTGTCGTTGTAGTGTCATTTGTACACAACATCTTGAAATTTTCAATTTTTTTTTTTGAAATTTGGACTTGTCAATAAACCTCTTTGTGGTAAACGAGAACTCTTTCTTTTTCAACCATACTTAATTCCTTTCTTTTACCCGTTTTTTTACACTAACACAAAATTTTAACTATGAAAAAATTTTCTTAACACAAAAAAAATTATTCTTAAACATATTAATAATTATAATCGAAGTAAAGAACTAACAATACTATTCTATCAAAGAAACATAGATTTCAACTACAATCTTCTAATTGAATAATCAAGTTCAAATCTTTATTTTACAAAAATAAAAAAAACATTTGAACATGATTATTCAATTAGAAACCAAGATAATTCGAATATAATCTAATAGGTGTCTGTTGTTTATTGAAATATGCTAAAATGGTCTAAACAATTACTAGAATCAAATATATAGATATACTAGAATCAAAAGCTAAAACATAAAGATACTCATTGAAGTCAAGAAAATAAATAATTTCAATTTATTTCAATATCTTAAACGGATAAGATCATAACCTTTCTCAAACTTTCTGTCGATAGTGTATCTGCGCCCTACTTGGATTTCTATGGCAATTCAATACTCTGAGTAATGAAGACCTTTCCTCTGCTGCCGATCAGTTTTGTCTAAGATACTCTTAATACATTTTTGAAACGGATATATTCCAGAAACTTCCAAATAGTCTGCAAGCGTCACTACTTGTTTCAGGATTTGCTTAAACTTGAATTCATCTCATTGGTCCCAAAAGTCTGCGTTGCATTGCGCATATTTCTTACTTTGCATGTATCATGTATCCTAAAATGGTCTAAACAATTACTAGAATCAAATATACAGCTGAACGCTCTTTCAGTGTGTTGAAGGTAAATAATTTTCACCGTTCAACTTCTACGTCACAATGCGTCAATGGGCTGGCATCATTACCATACTTGCTGTTACAAAATGCCAAAAAAGCATTTCTGTAATTAAAATTGTTTGAACATTTGCTGCGGTAAATGCAAGAAAAACATTTTTGTTTTTACTTTTTTACATTAACAATATAAAAGGGCAGCTGTAAATGCGTGATATACAAGACCTCACTAAGCCTCTGAGAGGGCCTGGTAGATGCAGTTGTTGTGTTAATTATATTATCCTTCAATAAACACAGGGAAAGTTTTTTTTGGCTACAATGCATTTAAACTAAAAGAAAGATCTTTTGATTTAAATGATAGGAGCCAATCATAAATTCCAGATAAGTTTCATATAGCTATTGCTCTGCCTCTTCTTCGTAATTTCTTTCTGATGTTTTCCTTAAGTTAACTAATAGATAAAAGAAAAGAACTTTAGTTTATAGCTTATAATATGACCTAGGCTACAATAAACTTCAATCTTTATTTCAACTTTTTAGTTAATGTAGTAAATTGTTAAATTACCGCACATTATATTTATCTTTTATGCATTAAGAGCATCACATTAAAAGTAGTAAAGTTAGATAACAAATTCAACTAAGTTTTTTAACGGTAGCGCACTAAAAAGAATTTAAATTTTGAATATGATACTTTGATCATACAGTACTGCACTGTCAAATTTTGGATTGTTAAATAAGCAAGTGAAGCGTTTCTCGGCTAAATCACTTAAAAATATCCACTTTGTATGGAACTAATTTCTCATTTTGAATATTGAATAAAATAAAATTTTTCTTATACTATCATATAGCGTAGATTTTTTTTGTCTCTTAATGAAATAGGCCGAGAGGAAAATATTCTGTATTAAATAATGATGTACAGAGTGTACAGTACTTTTTTTAAATTTTATTGAACATCTATAATTATAAATTTCTTCACAATTTGTGGATGAAAACCTTATTTTAGGATTGAAATATTTAGAAAAAATGCCATTAGAAATCGTAGAACTATAAAATAAAATAACTTTAGTTTAAAACCTGTAATATGACCAAAGTTATAGTAAACTTTGATCCTTATTTTGATTTTTAGTTGATGCAATAAATAATTGATTTACATCACAGGAGTTTACTTATTTGTTAGTCATTAAGAGCATAGTTTTGTCTACCCATAACTAAAAGCAATTAATTGGTTGATAAACTAGACTATAATCATACAAAAATATCATACTGTAATGTTGTTAATTTATAAGGTCATTGCCGGCTTCGGCTTCTTGCTGCCCTCGTGCGGAATTTTTTCAGCCGTTTCTGATAATTCTATAAAAATGCTGGTAAAGTAGATGTATATAAAAAAAGGAATTTGCAGTTTTTAGTTTTCCTGAAAAAACATTCATTAAACTAAAGAGAAAAAAATAATTCTATGTGCTAAATAATAATGTAAATCATAGAAAAATATTAAGCTCACACCATTAAGTATGGCTTCATAATTATCTTCATTAAGAGTTGGCATCCAACAATATATATATATATATATATATATATATATATATATATATATATATATATATATATATATATATATATATATATATTAGATAATATATTTTTCTTTTGGGCAGTAAAATAAGAAATGTTTGTTTTTCTTTTTTCTTCTTAAATTTTTCCCCTGTTTTTTTCTTCCATCTGGTAGCATGCAACCTGCATTACTTAAAAACATTTTTCTTGAGTGATTAATCTGTACTAATCTCCTGTGAATTTCATTTTTGATTGTATTTATGCTTTTGCTGTTTTATTTACCCTTGCCTTTAACCTTTAAGCGCCTTTCTTTTATTAAATTTTACAGCCTCAACTCTCTCACAAACTCAACAGTCTCAACTCTCTCACAAACTCAACAGCCTCAACTCTTTTACAAACTCAACTCTCTTTTATTTTCCTTAAACAAACTGGAACAGTAATTGTTGAAGAATTTTAAAATCTAGATTGTAGAAAAATGAAATTCCCAGCATGTCTAGAATTATTACGTTGACCATAGAAGTCGTTACAGTTGTCATTATGATCATAGAAGTCATATATATAATGTTTATTGTTCACCTAATTTTAACAGAAAAATACTCTCTATTTTAAACGTTCTATGAAAAATAGGCCGGGTGAATAAAAATGAGCAATTGCTTTTACTCAGTAATTGGTCAGCTTTACGTGAATTAAAACTTCAGGAGTTTTCCTCATATTTTTATTCAAGTAAAGGTAAGCAAGCAATTTACTCAGTAATTGCTCAATTTTACGTGAATAAAAACTTAAGGAAAGTTGTTGAAGTTTCTATTCACGTAAAGCTGACCAATTACTGAGTAAAGCAATTGCTCATTTTTATTCACCCGGCCTAATGTTCTATATTTTAAACATTTTTTTTTTTAATTACAAAGTTTTATATATCAAACACTGATCATTGCAATTTTAAAATATAATTTAATTTACGCTTCATGGTTCTATGTCAAAGATAGAACAGTCCATCACAATTTTGCAGAAAAAAAAGAAATTTACAAGTTAATTTTGTCTTTATTTTATAAATTAACTTTGTTTATCTTTAACTTTGTTTCTTGTGTTACCGTCTACACGTGAGTTTGTTGTATTGTGTGCTTTGGATAACTTAGAATCTTGCGGCATTTATATATCATATTATGCTGAATTCTTACATAGTACCCTGTTAGCCAACGATTTGTTTTCAACTTGTAAAAACCCTAGAACAGCGAGTAAAAGATTACCAAATTGCCGACCTACTATAACTTATGCACGTACTGATTGTTGTATTGTTTTCTTCTGACCATGAAAAAGGACTTTAAATCTAGGTCATCAGCAGCTTGCGAAGTATCACGTGCTCAATCAGTTATGAATAAATATCATCAAGACAAGCGAAGAACGTAGTCAGGCAATAGGCAGAAGTAGTGAGTGTTTTCCAAAAAGATCGCAGAAATAGTTTCCATTTTGTCTTTGAGGGTTTGGATCACGGAGTTTTGCAGCCACGAGGTCATACCTCAATCGAGTTTAGGGAAGAAATATTTTTAAGTTTAAGCAAAATATTATTCTGTGGTAAGAATAATCCTGTGAATAGTGTGCTAGAGATTAGGAAATGATTTAGTTTTACTTATTTGACTTAGAGAATAACCGATCAAATACTGATTTTCAACTTCCAACAAAATAAATGAAAATGATTGCAGTTTAAACAAAAAAACGGCAGTTTTTTGTTGGTGAAACAAATTTCTACAATCCGTTTGATTACTTAAAACCTTCCATAAAGCGTTCATTTAAAGACAGTGCAATAGCGCACATGATAGTTGTTATCACGCTGAAACTGGTGTGCTTATGAATACACTTGGTGATTAAACTCTTTAAGGTGTATTTGATTTTTCATCCAAAAACATCTTAAAGAATACAGATGCTAGTCCCAATTAATGTCGTGGTGTTGTCTCGGGTTGTCAGATTACCCACCTCTAACCGGGTTTGAATGTTCAGGGGTTATAATATTTGTTTCTTCAATCGTAATATACGAGAGAAGTCCATTTTTCAAAATATCACTTTCTAATCGTTTCTAAATAATCACGGACGCAGCTTATTTCATTCTGAAAAGTTACTAGTTTTGTGAGAGTCGAAAAATATTTTCTATTACCTAACCATAGGTATATTACATTAGGAAATAAATAGTGATTTATGTTATCTAGACTTATTCTAAAAATTGTTAGAAAAAAACGTAAAAATGTAATGACCGCTGCCATGTAAAATGACACGGAACCTGCTAAATCAATATTTGTACTCTTTTTTTTGTACTCTTTATTTTGTAATTCATTAAAAAATTTTCAGAAAATATTTTCTTAATTTGCTTAAGTAAATTATTGTATGAATCTCTTCTTTTAAAAATGTATTTTTAATTAGTATTCATGTTTAAAGCCATTAGGCTTTTATGCCTGTAGCTGAAAGACAAAACAGAAGTTTATTAATTTCATATGGGATTTATTGATAAGAAAATTCCGATTGCGACTCACCCCTGCTATGCCCCAAAGGATAAACAGTTTCTTCTGCCGCTTACGGCTTTTTTTTATATATCGATATCAATTTCAGTAGTTCATTTAAAGATGGAAGGTTTTGAATACATAAATCTCATGCCGAGCACATAGGTTTCCTTGACTTGACGTTAATTGATATAGTTGTACTAAATCATTACATATCTGTCTATATAAATATATTTGCTCCAATAATGTCTTTGTTACAACGGTTCACTCTCGGATCAGCTGGTAAAAGTATCTTAAAAGTTTGTGGTCGAAGCTTCTTCAACTCCACTACCAAATATAATACATACAAAGACGACAAAGAGAAAGAAATAAATAACGTTACTGTAATAGGAGGAGGCCTAATGGGCGCTGGTATTGTTCAGGTTGCTGCACAAAATGATTTTGATGTTGTTATAGTTGATACGGAAGATGAATACCTTCAGAAATGTATGGTTATGGTAAGAAAGTCTATTGACAGAATAACTAAAAAGAAATTTCCTGACGAGCCGAAATTGGCATCAAAGTTTGTGAATGATACTCTGAGCAGAATTAAAACAGAGAGGGAGCCAAGTATAGGTGTTGCTGGTGCAGATTTGGTTATAGAGGCTATTACAGAGAATCTTGATGCAAAATGGAAACTGTTTGAAGTAATAGACAAAGTTGCACCAAAACATTGCATTTTTACATCAAATACTTCTTCCCTTCCAATTGCTGAAATCGCTAAAGTGACATCACGACCTGAAAAGTTTGGTGGGCTACACTTCTTTAATCCAGTCCCGCTAATGAAGCTTGTCGAAGTTGTTAAAGCAGAAAAAACATCTCAAGAAACATTTGATGTTTTACTCAAGTTTTCAAAAGATCTTGGAAAAATTCCTGTGTCTTGCAAAGACACTCCTGGTTTTATTGTAAACCGTCTTCTAGTTCCATATATAATGGAAGCAATTCGTTTTGTTGAAAGGGGACATGCAAATGCTCAAGATATTGACACTGCAATGAAGCTAGGTGCAGGATATCCTATGGGACCTTTTGAACTTGCTGATTATATTGGTCTTGATACTATAAAGTTTATCATCGATGGTTGGCATAAAAAGGATCCAAACAATCCATTATTTAACCCAAGTGAAACGCTAAATAGATGTATTGAAATGGGAAAGTTTGGAAAGAAAAATGGAGAAGGGTTTTACAAATATACCAACTGATAACAAGTTTATACTTCATATACTCTGACAAATTGGTTTTAAAACAAGTGAATTTTAAATTCATTAAAAAAAAAATGTTTTAATACAACTTAAACTTCTTATATGAAAAAAATTGTTAAAATTTTTATGTTGAGAGATGCTAAAGTTTTATTATTTTTTGTTTACAACACCTCAGAACTGTTTTATATTCTTGCTAAATGTAAAAATATCTCAGAATGGTAAAGTTTTCTTTTAAAAGCTTACATTTAAAAGCTTATATTTTAACTAATAATTTTATTGAAAATTTTTTTCATTTGATTATTTTTTAGGAGTAGAGAGCTTATTTAAAAAAGAATTCTCATATGGCTTGATAATATTCTTGTAAAAGAAACTTTCTTTAATTTTCAAATTTTAGTTTTATTGTTAATCCAATGCAAGTAAAAAATTACAATTCAAGTAGTATTGTAATATTGCAATCCAAGTAGTAATATAATATTGTTATATTGTTAGATATTTATCTACTAATGAAACTTGGCATTCATTAGTAGAAAAGCATTCAATCTTAAAAAAAAACAGAGAAAAACAAAAAATCTGCTAATCGGAAGAAATATGTAATGCATAGAAATATGACTTTAAAGTTGCTAATTGACTATCTGGCATAATTAGAGATTACCATGGATAATCTGGTGAATTTTAAATATCGCTTTTCACCTCTACGCCTTAATTTCAAACAAAAATAATATAAAGACTCTTAGCTAATTTTAAAGAACAAGGAGTGCAATTTGACGTCAGTTTTGTAACGTTTTTAATTTCAGGAAAATTTTTAATTTTTGACCTGCGCAATAATGCGTCTTAACGAAAGTTCATTAGTGACTGCTGAGCCTTACCATATTCCAGGGTAAGAAAAAATTTGAATAAAATTTCACAAACCAATCAGATGATTAATACGTATATACATACTTACATACGTACGTACGTACATACATACAATGAGAAAGTGAAAAAATAATAAATTTTGTAAAAGATGTGTTTGTGTGTGTGTAAAAGATTGTTTATGTGGGAGATAAAAGTGAAAAAGTTATAGAGATAGAAACATAAAATAACTAAAATAATAATTTTAAGTTTTTTTCCAACCCAATAAAAATTTTAAGTATGTTTCGATGTTCCTGTCTATATTTGTGGAAATCCTTAGCCGTTTAAACGCACTCACAGTTGTTAAAACTTTTCAAGAATATTTTTTGAATATTTATTGCAAATTTAAAATTTTTGTATTCTTGATTTAAATAATTGGAAAATTTCAAACAATCAAATTTCCATCATTTGTTAAAATAAAACAAATCATCTACATAAAAATGGGCGATGAAAATTTTATTTCCCCAATGTTCATTTGAAGTTTTTAAACTCGTAAATCGATTTGCTAAAATTTAGGTGTGAAAGAAAATTGGTACTGAGTTTTAAGGAAGAGGGTAAAATTTATCAAGAAAGAAATATTTTCGTTTGTTCTAAAAAAAATTTAATTTGTATTTTATCAGATATTGTGGTTATTGTCCGCAATCGAAATATAAAATTACAGAAAGTATTGGTAAAACAAAGCATCGTGCAGAAAACGATTGCAGTACAGAACGACCAATTGGAATGCTTATGCCCTTAAAAAAAACAAAAAGTAAAAAAGAAAATGTCAAATTTGACCTGATTGAAATGCGAGAAAAAAATATGGGTG